>NC_141691.1:1884373638-1884562442 GCF_964263255.1 Lissotriton vulgaris | reverse complement strand
AATCCCGGAGAGCTCATATTTCAGTATGACATCTTCACTTTGAGTTAAGAAGGTTATAGCTCACTTGGTTAATGTACCTAAAGTTAGAATTTCATTAAGTTATCACCAGGAATGTTTATAACACTTATGTGACATAAAAAAAAAGCATTGGCATAGCCAATAGGTCTTGCCCTTGGGACCTTATAAGTGTTTAGTTATCTAGCACAATATCCTTGGTGCAACAATATCAAGTGTTGCATGGCTAAACACTTATAAGGTCCCAAGACCTATTGGCTTTGCCAATGCTTGTTTAGTTTTTTTTTTCTAAAAGCAAAAGCACATGTGCTAAATGTTATAGTTGGTAAAGACACCGGAAGTTCCTCAAATGACGGAGAAGCAGAAAAATGTACCATCAGCCAACCATCTCTGACAATTAAAGGTCATCAGCCAACATTGAAGTTTAAATAGTGGTTTTTCCAAACACCCACACTCACCCACACTCACCCTCACTCACCTTCACCCTCACTCACCTTCAACCCTCACCCTCACTCACCCCCACTCACCCTCAACCCCTCACCCTCCCTCACCCTCAACCCCTCACCCTCACTCACCCTCAACCCCTCACCCTCACTCACCCTCAACCCCTCACCCTCAATCCCTCACACTCACCCACACTCACCCGCACTCACCCGCACTCACCCCCACTCACCCTCACTCACACTCACACTCACCCACCCTCACTCACCCTCACTCACCCTCACTCACCCTCACCCTCATGCTAAAGATTTACAAAAAAACCCATTAACAATTCTAAAAGCACTAACTCTAATGCTGCGAGACCTATTGCATTTCTAATGCTTGTTACTCATTGCATCTGCATTGTGAATGGGTCTGACAATTGAAAAGGTTATAAAAGCAATCGAGGCTATATGTCTTTTGATTTGAGAGTGACACCAGGATTGCACTGATGAAAATTGCTATCAGCAGGACAAATATAACAAAATACCTATTACTTTGCTATTAAATAATAATTAAATAAACAAAATACCAGAGGATCACAATTAAATAACTGTAAAACAAGGGCTGAGATAATGAATAGAATCGAACTTCAGCCTTTAGGTAATGGAGACAATCTTTTCCCATAGCTTTTAAAAAGATTATACGAATAAAAGTTGGATAGGTGAAGTTGTTGAGGGAACATATAAGGAACAGGAGAGTGCCAACCGGATACCCTGTCCTGCTAGAAGGTGTGGAAACATAGTCACATATGTTGTACACATATTTGCAAATCATTGTGGGCCTGAGTCACAAAGGTAAACTTAGATTCTTGTGTATGTTTACAATCGTTTGGTATTCACAAAGCGATTTATGAGTAGCAACTTTACAAGCACAGAGTCTCCGCACATGAGAAGATAGGACAGTCCCGCAATTGATCCCTTTCTAGCGAGACATCTGGCCAGCTGAAAAGGCAATTGTGTTTTTTTACTTGCTGCTTGCTTGCTAATTTTGTAATAAACACATGTTAGACTGGAGGGCTTCTCGATGTGTTGTGTTTAACAGAGGTATATGCAAAATTCCCGCAGAGGAGTAAGTGTTGTTTTGTAGCATAAAGATTGTACGGAATCCAAGCTACTGCCAAGGAAAATGAACTTTACTTGTGATGATGGTGTGTGGACCGATCAGAAATTGCAAGTGGCATGGGAGGAGGTGATGGAAGAGTAATTTATGATGCTGATAATAATAATCAATCAATCAATCACAAAATTTGTATAGCGCGCTACTCACCCGGAGGGTCTCAAGGCGCTGAGGGGGGGGAGGCGGCGCTACTGCTCGAACAGCCAGGTCTTGAGTTGTTTCCTGAAGGAGAGGTGATCCTGGGTCAGCCGTAGATGGGTGGGGAGGGAGTTCCATGTCTTGGCTGCCAGGTAGGAGAAGGATCTTCCTCCGACAGTGGATTTCTGAATTCTTGGGACGGAGGCGAGGGCGAGGCTGGCGGTTCGGAGCTGGCGGGTGGGTGTGTAGAAAGTGAGGCGGCTGTTGAGGCACTTCGGGCCCAAGTCGTGGAGAGCCTTGTGTGCGTGGGTGATGAGTCTGAACGTGATCCTCTTGTTGACGGGGAGCCAGTGCAGGTCTTTCAGGTGGGCAGAGATGTGGCTGCGGTGCGGGATGTCCAGGATTAGTCGTGCTGATTTGACGAGATGAGGGGATTTGGAGCTTGTTAACATTTAATTCTGGAGGTTGCTAGTTTGAAAACATATTTTATTGAAGGCAGAGGACTGCAGGCAGGGCGGGCGTGAAAGGAGGATTTTCCAAGGAAGATCCACATTGATCAGATCTATGGCCATATGTAAAGGTATCCAAGTAATATACCTATACATGCAGTTACTCTAAATGGAACTCATGGACTAGGCTCAAATAGATCGATATTGAGCAGTTCTATTGCAACATGAGAATTTATGGTACAGATAAAATTCTTGTAACCTCTCTAGGGACGTCTGCTTTTATTGTGTTTCATCAGAGAACTGCTCAAACAGGCGTGATTGATTTCAGGAACAGCTGCTTGTCCTGTTGTAGCTCGCCTTTCCCTGGCAGCCATTCAAAGATCATTCAGAAATTAGCAGCCGTGGTTCATGTAGTGTGTCCTGAAATGCACTGTCAATTTGCTCAGTAAAAGCACTGTTGGCAGGGATCAGTAGAAGTCACTGTAGCAGTGATTCCAATCTTTGTGTGCGTGATGGATAAGGAAACAAATGTCACAAACACAAGAGTTGATGAAATGTGTTTCTTCTAGTACAAGCTAACAAATAAAAGCATTAGCCCAAATTAAACAGCCTATATCCTTAATAGAGGTTACTTTGGAAATATCCATGGGTTAGTCTTATCTGAAATCAAATGCACATTTCAAAGAACGTTCATGCAAATATAATAAAACAGTTTGTATCCCAACATGTGTTCAAAAATGTATCTTTCACAGACATTGTAAAGCAAATGTGTGAGAAAGAATAAGTAGAAAATGGGCATGCAACACCAACATTAAAGGATATAAGAGCAAACTGGAGCAAACCATAAAAGAAAATCTGTGAAATATCTGTACAGTGACTTATTAGTAATGTTCACCCCAAATAATGTTTAGGATGCTGTTTTGGAAGGTGTGTATTATTTCCCCTTCTTAATTTGTTGGAACAAACTCCTAAATATTGGGGCCATATGTAGGTGGTGGGAGGGAGGAAATGAAGGGAGGGCCATTTGCAAGGGCGTGGATAGTGGAGTGCCACAAATGTGCTTCCTTCTTCCACAACAAAATCGCAGACATCCACAACAGCTTCGACAACCGACCCGGAGACCAACCCACCCAACCTGCTGCAGGACCTTCACCCCCCTTGAACATCCTTAACGACTGGAACCCAATCTCCACTGAGGACACCATCCGCCTAATGAACTCCATCCACTCAGGATCCCCAACTGACCCATGCCCTCACCACATCTTCAACAAAGCAGACTCCATCATAGCACCACACCTCCGAGATGTCATCAACTGCTCCCTCAACTCTGCCACCTTCCCGGAAAGCTGGAAACACGCTGAACTCAGCGCCCTTCTGAAAAAACCCACAGCTGACCCCACCGAACTCAAAAACTACCGCCCCATCTTGCTTCTTCCATTCCCGGCCAAAGTCATCGAGAAAGCTGTCAACAACCAGCTCGCCACCTTCCTCGAAACCAACAAATCCCTCGACTCCTCACAGTCCGGCTTCCGAGCCAAACATAGCACTGAGACCGCACTTATCGCAGCAACAGACGACATTCGAACTCTATTGGACAATGGAGACACAGTCGCCCTCATCCTCCTCGACCTCTCCGCTGCCTTCGACACAGTCTGTCATAGCACCCTTCTACAGCGCCTCAGAAACGTCGGAATCCAAGGAAAAGCATTGGAATGGATCACCTCGTTCCCGGAAGAACCCAGAGAGCCCGCCTCCCACCATTCAAGTCAGAGGCCTCTGAAGTCATCTGCGGCGTGCCACAAGGATCGTCACTCAGCCCCACCCTCTTCAACGTATACATGAGCCCCCTTGCGGCCATCGCTCACCAACACAATCTCAACATCATCTCCTACGCTGACGACACTCAACTGATCCTATCACTCACCAAAGACCCTAACACCGCCAAAACCAACTTACACGAAGGAATGAAAGAAGTAGCCGAGTGGATGAAGCACAGCCGTCTGAAACTGAACTCAGACAAAACAGAAGTCCTCATCTTAGGCACCTCCACCTCCGCCTGGGATGACTCTTGGTGGCCAGAGGCCCTTGGAAAAGCACCCATCCCGACGGACCACGCACGGAACCTGGGCATCATCCTGGACTCCTCACTCTCGATGACCAGACAAGTCAACGCCGTTTCATCATCCTGCTTCAACATTCTTCGCATGCTCAAAAAAAACATTTCGCTGGATCCCCACCGAAACTAGAAAAACGGTCACCCACGCACTGGTCACGAGCCGCCTGGACTACGGAAACACCCTATACGCCGGTACCACCGCTAAACTCCAGAAAAAACTCCAACGCATCCAGAACGCTTCAGCCAGGCTCATACTTGACATCCCGCGCAAAGAACACATCTCTGGTCACCTGAAAAACCTCCACTGGCTCCCCATAAATAAGAGGATTACTTTCCGCCTCCTAACCCACGCACACAAAGCACTTTACGAACTTGGACCCGAATGCCTCAACACACAACTGTCCTTCTACACCCCCTCCCGTCAGCTTCGATCCTCCAACCAAGCCCTTGCCACTGTACCTTGCATCAACAAAACCACCATGGGAGGTAGATCCTTCTCCTACCTGGCAGCTAAAACCTGGAACTCACTTCCCACTCACCTTCGCCTTACTCAGAACCACCTAGCATTCAGAAAGCAACTTAAAACTTGGATATTCGACAAGTAATTCCCCACCCTTCCTCGAGCGCCTTGAGACCCTATGGGTATGTAGCGCGCTATATAAATCTCTTGACTTGACTTGACTTGACATCTCTCCATTAACCTAAGGTCATTTTCAAGAACTTATAAATTGCTAGACCAAATTTGAAAATGGGGACAAAGTTTGCTCTGAAAAACAAATACAGAAAAGTTTTCGTATGCATAGAAACTGTCAATGCTTTGGAATCCACGAATCTTAATAAATATTTTTTATTGAAGACAGTTGACTCCACGGGCTAAAGAAAACGTTTAGGAGCTCAACATTTTTGAAGTATTTTTGAGTTTGCTTAAGCAAAGTCATTTACTTTGCATCCTTGGACCTCAGAATTCAAAAGACACATTGACACATAAAGGTTATCTTTATTTTTGCCCATAGTGAGCTGAGTCAGTTCTTTACATCTACCACTTTCACATTTTGGAGACTCGGATATTGTCCAGTTCAGACAGTTGAAGACTGTATTTTTAAAATGTTGTCCACAAATTATAAAAGATTTGGGATCAGTGCATACTAGAACATCTAACATGTATGTTTGCATTGGATGCATGCACATGAATTAGTAGATGTATATAGTGTTAACCTAACTACCTAGTAACAGAGCACTGCATGTAATATTATTCTGAGGTTGGTGGTGGAGACTTTGGCAGACAGACAGCAGATGTGGGGGATGGGAAAGGGTCAAGTGGCAAATGAGGTTGGAGGGACTAATTCACTTGAAGGGGTTGGACTAGGAACATGCTGATCCTGAACTACTCAGTTCCGCAATCAATGAGGTATTATCTACAGAAAAGGGTCTTTTGCTCCTATGTTGAGTGGAAGATGGATGGACCTTCACAGTTCAGTGCTGGAATTGCTTCCCACTCTCTGTGGGTACAGCAGGGGAAGGGTTTTGTCTCCTTGTCTGCTGATGCTCATGCTGCAGTTCTTTTCAGAGACCTTATGATGTCTTGATTTTGAATGGAAGGTACCGAGAGGTGCCAGGTACCAGAATAGACAGCTGTGAATATTACATAGCTTTTTAAAAAATGGAGGTGTATTGGCATTTGGAGGCCGTGGACACAGTAGATTGCTGGAATAATTTTGTCGAATTTCACGGTGAAGGTTCACAAATGCCATGGAGTAGAGTATTTCTTCTGTTAATGTCAGGTAAGAACTTGCACGTTAGGAAAGGTTCACTTTGCAATGTACGGGAAGATGATGCCACATGGGATTGGTTTTGTGTGAAGGTAGTGTTTTTAAGCTGGCATAGCTTTCAAAATGGAAAATTAGAGACTTGGAGCAACTGGTACTATTGTTGAGTTGAGTTGTGAAGTCTTCCAAGTCTGTTTTGTTTAGGCTCATTTCAATCATGAGATATTTGATCGTATTTCAACCAGCCGCAATCGGTAGTAGAAGTACCTGGTGACGTGGGGAGGGGGAGGGGCAGGGTGGGAGGTAGTAATCTATGGATTTCGGAGTTTCACAGTTAAGTAAACATATACATAAATAAAATAATTTTGTTGCACGCACTGCATCGCATTTGGGGATGCAGGACATGCAACGAAATTCGTTGCATGCCCCGCATACTTGCATACTGCGTACTGCATACTGTCTAATCTAATCTAATAATGACTGTAATGAGTAGGTGATGACTGATCTTCCACAAGCTGAAAACAGGAATATTCATCAACCATCACTAGTAGATGATGTCTATTGTCAAGGGGTCCAAACAAATCCATTGCAGTCTTCTCCCATGCATGCTTTGAAAGATCATACATGTTTAATGGATGCAGGGTTGTTTTGGATGACAAGCAGTTGCACAAATGACATGCCAGTAACTCCTTTTCAACTCTTTCATCATCAAGACGAGGGAACGTAGAGCTTGTTTAGTAGCAACAACTCCACAATGTCCTTCATGGGCCAGTTCAATAACTTGTTTTTTCAGATTCTCAGGTTTGACAATTATTGACGCTTGAAAGATGATGCCTTCTAGAGTAGCTTTAAGTTTTTCCTGAACATTTTTGAATTTCTGATATTCAAGGTTATCATGAAGAGGTCAAGTATGTTTTCACCCCACTTGATGATTAATATTGTCTTTGAGTATTAGCAAATCTCTGTTAGTGTTCATGACAGCAATGATTTTTCCACTGATATGGCAGCAGGGGTACTGGATTTCACAATGAAGTTAACATATGCATCAGTAATTTTAACAATGTTGCCATGGCACCATATTGGTACACGTGAGAAGGAGGATGCACGATCGTAGAATCATTCTCCTGCAATCACACCCCCACACCTCAATGCAAGGGAGCATCTTTGCATTAGGATTGCCGAAAATGGTGAGCAATGTTTGGTGGTCGTGACAACTGTGAAATACATTCCATACAGGAACACATGAAAATGCTCATATGCCCACACCACAGCAAGGCTTTCTTTTTCCAGGTTGTAAATAGGCACATTTTGTCAAGGACAATCATTGGCCAGCATAAGCCCCAATGTGCCTTGGGACATTGGGATGTCCAGTGTGCTGGGCAAGGATGGCACCAAACCCCACTGTGATTGCATCAACAACAACCTTTGTCTGCAATTTTGGATCAACGTATGTCATTTCAGTGGTATTCTCAATTGAATGCTTGATTTTCTTGAAGCTTTGTTCACATTCATTAGACAATCGAAATGGTACAGTTTATTTTGTAAAGTCTCTCAATGGGGCACTTACAGTTGCAAAGTTGCGAACATACCTTGAACAGTAACTGGCCGAGTCATTCCACATCAGAAAAGATGTAACCAAAGAACTTGAGTTTGGTTTTATGAAACTTCTCAGAAACTGTGCGATGAGATTGCCTCCCACTTTACGGATAAAGTGGCCAAAATTGTGGGAGCCTTTCTAGCTAACGATACCGTCGCTCAGGACAATTCCACACAGGCGACAGAAGGGGATTTGGGACAGCTAATCACCCTGGATAGCTTTCAGATTTTTACAGACCTCACCTTTAACACCTTGGTGCATGGTGTATCCTCAGGATCTCCCTCTGACCCCTTGCCCAATAAAGTCATGGAAGACCTACAGCCAAACGACTTTCCCCTGGTTACGGCTGATATGTAATCAGTCCCTAGAAGAAGGTCCCGTTCCAGAGGGATGGAAGCAGGCGGTGGTGACACCCCTGATTAAGAAGCCCTCTCTGGATCTGACAAACCCAGCAAGTTTTAGACTGATCTCTCTCCTTCCTTTTCCAATTAAAATCTTGGAAAAGGCTGTAAGCAGTATCCTGCTTTTTGGAGGAGAATCAACTGCTGGACAAGGACCAGTTCAGGTTTCGGCCGGGTCACAGGACTGAGTCAGCTCTGACCACCATGATGGATAACCCTGTGTATGCGGGCAGGCAACGGGAGTGCCACTGTTTTAGTGCTTCTCGACATGTCGACTGCATTCGACACGGTGAGTCACTCTATTCTACTGGAAAGACTGGAGAAAATTGGGGTGAAGGGACGGGCTCTGCAGTGGCTGCGGTCCTATCTGGCGGGGAGACAGCAGGCGGTAACCTTGGCACCGTTCTCATCCTGCAAATCCCCCTTAGTTTATGGGGTACGGCAGGGCTCTGCTATTAGCCCCATTCGCTTTAATATTTATCTGCAGCCTTTGTTTCCCATCATTAAATTGTTCAGGGTTGACCTGGTCAACTATGCGGGCGATAAGCAACTGGGGTTTTCCATGGAAGGGAAACAGGCAGTTTCCATAGATACGTTTCAATCGTGCATGAGACAGACTGCAGGGTGTTTACGGAGGAACTCCCTGCAGTTTAATGGAGGGAAACTGAGGTGCTGTATTGCTCCTCTGCGAAGTTGCTCACACATATACCGGTGGAGTTCAGGCTTACCCCTGGGGAGGGACTGTTGGTTCCTGCCAGCACGGTACGTAATTTAGGGGTCCTGATAGAAAAGAATCTCCAAATGGAATCGCAGGCAAACAAGACAGCCAGTGTGTGCTTTGGTCTGATGTGTATGCTGCGTCAGATACTTCCAATACTACCTAGGGACCCTCGCTCCCTTGTAGTAAGAAGCACAGTGTTGAGCAGACTGGACTACTGCAACTCCTTGTATTTGGGGGCTCCACAGTATATCTTTCAGGGGTTGCAGTGAGTCCAGTCGGCAGCTGCAAAATTGGGGCTAAATATGCAACGCAGCTCCTCTACTACTCTCGCTTTGAGAGATCTCCACTGGCTGCCTATCAAGGAAAGGGTTCATTTTAAATCACTCTGTTTGGTGCATAGAGCGGTACACGAACTGGGCCCAGTCCCATTACAGGAAAGGTTTGCTTGGTATCTCCCTAAAAGGCAGCTTCGTTCCTCTAGTGCTAGCCTGCTGGTAATTCCTAGATTCAAGCGTTCTAGGATGGGGGAGGGCCTTCAGTGTGGCTGCTACTCATCTTTGGAATGAGCTGCCACAGAACATCAGACAGAATACCAGTGGTGCGGGATGTATGATAGTACAACGCGATCTTTTTGATCGCAGTACTTTACATTGCGGATTTTACAGCGCAAGTCGTTACAACAGCTTGCATTGGAGGGCGCGGATTAAGGATTATTATAATTTTCTATTCTAACACCAGTCCATGTAACAGTAGGGAAGGTGTTGGAATAGAAAATTATAATATTCCTTAACCAACAGCGCCATCCATTGTAATGGCAGCGTGGTAAAGGTCGTGCGGTGTAAACACCGCGTTGTAAACAACGTTTTCCGTAGTGTGGCAGTTAGCGCTATATAAGAACGCCTACAATACAATACAAACTCACTCTTTGCTGCATTTAAAATGAAACCTACATCCACAAGTATATGACACACTTGTGTAAGAGCTTTATCATTTTGCTTTCGTGGGGCCCCAAAAACTAGTATGTCATCACTATAATTGGAAGCATTTGTGACTGGCTGTATTATGCAATGAATGACATACTGAAAGAGTTCTGTAGCTGATGACACCCCAAAACTTAGGCCCTGATTTGAATCTCCTGTCGTCCCACTGTGGCGGAGTTTACAAGTACGCCACCAAGCTGACAGAATCCCAGCCACCATATTTAGATGGGCAATGGCTGAATCGCCATCTGCATCGACAGAGTGTTTTCCGTCATGGAAATGGTTCATCGCTGTTGATGCTGCAGACTTCTCTGCAGGCTAACATTACTCCGTCACTATCAGGGTGGAAGGATTGAACCAAGCCTATTTAGATTTCACAGTTGTGCTGTCAGTGCACTAGTGGCGTATTGCAGATGGAGTAATTCCGTTGCTGGATGCGTACAACATTGGACTATTCCTGTGGTTTTTGGATGGATGCTAGAATCACACACCTGATGTCTTTTGCCTAATTGTGTTCACCGGCATTCAATACTATAAGACATACTCCATTTCAAACCATGATCCTTTGCCTTACCACGGCACCACAACAGTTTCAAGCTGAACTTTTGTCAGTTTACATTTTTTGGCTTCCTCTGTGTCTTGACCCTTATTTCTTCTCTCATTTATTTCTTATGGGCCATAACAGTCTTTGAATTTTTGTTATATTTTGATAATTGTAGGGAGGAGAAAGCCATGTTTTACAGGGAGAGAATTGGAAGTCATGGTGGGTGAAATTATTAGAGTAGAGTCACAATTGTGGAGCACAAGTATAAAATACAACCATATATCAGAAAAGGCAAATGTGGGCCAGAATAGTTGACAGAGTGAATGCTGTAGGAAACTTCCTGCAAATACAGTAGGAAATTAGGGAGAGGTGGAATGACCTGCGGGGAGAGTGTGTTCCTTCGCCTCCAAGCGTCACCTGCAGGCCCAGAAGCTGGTGGTGGTTCTCCCAGCCCCCCTTATAACTTTTTCCCTGGGAGGAGAAGGGCTTTCAGATCCTATATCCTGAATGCCTGACAATAATCCCTGGTGGAGTGAAGACTGGCAAGTTACACTTTTGAATGTGTCGCTATACCTAAATTTAATTTTTGATTTTCATATAGCTGTTTGATAATGCAGTTTTGCACCTTTTGGAAACATACAAACATATTTATATGTTAATCGATTCTTTTGTTGTCTTGTTTGTTTGGTTGAATGTATTTTGTTGTGTATAAGATTACAGATTTCACTCTCCATAACATTTCATATAATGTAATTTTGCTTGTAAATGATTTTTACATCAAATAGCATATTACATATATGTTTTTTATATTGGAAATGTCTGTGCTTTTTAACAGCATTATTTCCCTAGGTATGTTTAACTTACAAATGTGCTAGTGTTGTCAATGTTTAAGTGAAATGTCTATAATTACCATAATGCCTTGTTTTTGTTTAGTGAAAATCATATTGCAATGTTATTTTGCTCATTCTCTGGTTCGTATCACATTTTAACATAGGTCATAGTTTTATGTATTGGTCAATTTCTATATCATGCTATGTTATGAAATGTTTTTGTCTTTAATTTAGTATGTTGTCCTATCCCTGTTATTTGATTAAATTGATGTTACTTGTTTCACAAATTAAAGTTTATTTACCAAAATGTTTGAAGGTATGTTATTTTGTATGCTGAATATACGTGGTTATTTTTGTGAAAATGTACTCTGACTTGTTCTCTAGCCGTGTGATGGCACTAAGTATGTGTGCCATCAATTGCTCCAACCACCCTGAGCTGAGAGTCCCTTACATAATAGATACTATCCGTATTGCTCCAATTCTCCTGTGGCATTCAGTCTGGAAGAAATTAACATTGACCCTGACAAGACGTATCCTCACAGACTGTTTGAATTTAGATGGCGTACACCAAACTAAATGGTTGAAATATATTGAGACAAACTTACAGGCAATCGGTTTACCCAATCCATAAGAGGACCTCAAATTACCAAAAAAGAATTGAAGTTGCGTCTACTAGATTATTTTGCTACTAAGAGGTATGAACTTAATGGTAACTGCACTACTGTAAGACATTATCTTTCAGCTCCGAGTATAATTACTATTTCAACTTCATATCAGACATTTGTAATGAATTCCCATCACAGATACATACTATTAAGATTTCGATTACAATATATTCCACTCATGTTGGGTTTTCCTCCCAGAACGTATTCCTTCGATGCCCTTTCTTTATATACATGCGATAATCATTCAGTACAGGACGATTTACACATTGCTTTCTTTTGTAAATTTTACACGAATGAAAGGAATAGATTTATTCTTCCGCTTATATGCAAGCTAGGGATCAGACAATGCCATGCAGCTTTTTACTACTTACAGCAATTACCGGATCCCTTGGTATGCTTCTCTCTGGCCTCATTCTTTTTATCTGCACTAATGATAAAAAGACGTATTCCTTAAGCTCAAATTTCATAACTGAGAGAAGTCTCAATATGACGAACTTTTTAATTGATGAATTCTTTGTATTTATTATGACTTTTTATTCTTTTTATATTGTATAATAACGTTGAGTGCTAATAGATGACCTATTATCTGTAATGTTTTTACTATAGAATACTTTTATGCCATTATTTTATGGGCAAAATAAAGTTATTAAAGTTAAAAAAGTTACGTTCAAAACTTGAAGTGTTGAGCTACAAGTAGTTCTTTCTACAATGATAACACACGTCAACAGCTTCAGACACTTAATAGAAAATGATGATTTTGCCATTGTGAAGGGAGATTAGTATTCTTTGTGTCAACTTCCACATGTAGTTAGAGCAATTTAAGCAGCACATATTGGCTTGGTACCAACATTCCACTGAAAACAAGTCCAATCTTAAAAAATGCAATTCAATCACTGTGCAAGTTGTCTTTGTACAAGATATGTACACCCAAAGTCTGTGTTTGCATTTCACAGGATCAACCCATGTTCCTTGCACTTGGCAACAGTAGCATATAACTGCAAATGTCACAACTTTCAAATGAAGATGACATGGTGAATGAACCTAAAACTGATTACAAAACAAACATTTGTTGAATACATTACTACATTTACAAATAACAAATGAATAATTTTTAGGATTACTCAGTGTGTCAAAACTTTGATCAACAAACAACTTTGCCCTGTATTTATATTAACTTGCCCTTTCTAAAACATTTCCAACAGAGACTGTTATCCTCATTAGATTACAAGTTGGTCTAACATTTAATGTAATAAACTTTAAATATATTCTCAAACTCCTGAAAAAGTTGTCAATTTCTTGTTCTTCACTAATATCATCTTTATTTGGCATTTCAACATCCTCACCCGGTGGCTCATCATGGTCTCTATCTTCTGCAATATATGGGATGTTCCGTCGCGGGGCTATTTTGCGAAACATGCAGCAGGCCATGGTGATTTGGCACACGCTATCGGGTGAGTAGAGGAGGGATCTACCAGCCTTATCTGGACATCAAAAACTGGTTTTAGTACCTAAAAGACCACTCCACCAGCAGGGTCAGTGCGTCCATTAGGGGCGCTGGGGCGTTGCCCCACAAGCCGCCCAAACCTGCAGCTCCTGACATTAATAATGCATGTCAGTCACGGTGAGTCAGCATGACGCACAGACCGCCCACCCCCTTCAGAGTCTGAAGGGGGTAGGCGGTCTGGCGTCATGCTGACTCACCTGACTGACATGCTTTGTAGGGCCAGCAGGGGGTGGCGCGGAGCGCACAGCAGGCAGCAGCACAAGTGCGCATGCTGGGCTTAGGTCGGAGAATTTTCTGACCTGCCCAGTCATGCGCACTAGTGTTGCGTCTGGCTGGCGACTGCGCATTAGGAGAGCGAGGGTTGAGCAACGCTGCAACCTTCGGTCTCCTAATGGGTAGGCGGGCGGCGAGTACCCCTGCTAAGCCAATCCTGTGCTGCTGGAGCAGCGCCAGTATTGGATCAGAGGGGTTGCCACTCCAGTCAGTGACATGGACGTTGAAGGCGCCAACGTGAGAGTCGGACCCCGGCAAAGGAACAGAGGCGTCGCGGACCTAGTAAGTTGTTTGCTTTATTTTAGTTTTCCCCACACGACCCCCCCGCAAGTATTGCGAGCGCCGCCACTGTCTTTCAGATGTTACATGCTGTCAGAGTTTGTTAGCTGCTATTTCCGTGTAAGTTGTTAGAAACTTTCGGATGTTGTTAGTGCTGTAAAAGAGGATCAGATGCAGTTATTCGATGTGACATGTTAGTAGATGCTGTCTCGGGTGTTGGCCCTAACATAGAGGAGTTTGTGATATAATCACTCCTAATGCCACACACATGCGGGCTGGGCTGTCCATGCAGAGCAGAGCAGAGCGTGATTTGTCTAATGTCCGTTTATTTTCTGACTGGTTTCTCCGCCTC
Source organism: Lissotriton vulgaris (assembly GCF_964263255.1). Taxonomy (NCBI): domain Eukaryota; kingdom Metazoa; phylum Chordata; class Amphibia; order Caudata; family Salamandridae; genus Lissotriton; species Lissotriton vulgaris. The sequence continues at coordinate 1,884,548,213 of NC_141691.1, read as the reverse complement.
TCCTGACACATGTTGTTAACTGTTCTTCGCTTAAGTAAACAGGTGGCTGCTGTGCTATCAACAAGGCTGTGGTTTATTTTCATAACGTGTCCCGCACCTCCCGCCGGTGGAAGGCCCTGGGACCATTTCTGTGTGTTAAGAGAGGGCCAGCGGGTTGCCTCCCAGGGACGGTCCTTTGAAGTCTGCATGGCCGAGGAACAGCCGGAGTTTTCGCCATGGCCTTGTCGAGAGGGGGGCTTCCAGTGCCCTTATAGTTGGCCCTGGTGTGTCATGGTGGTTCCTTACACAGGCTGAGCTTTGCAGGTGATAACTGGCACAGACCATGCTGTACATTTTAGGAACGGGCTTTGCTTGCGGTTGGTTTCTGTCGTTTGGTTGAGTAGTTGCGTTACATGGACTCTGCTGGCTGGTCAGGTATAAATTCAATGAGCTGCTGACATGAGAGAAAATAATTGAACATAAACTGTACAATAGCTGAAAGTAATATGCATGCTCCATCGAGCTGTGTAGGTTATAGTTGGCAGCATAACTTATATTGCAGATTTTTAAAAATGTGGTAAAGATCATTCATGATGGTCTTCGTTGCTCTATAAGATCAGCTATAATGTATGCATTCTGACGTGCCACATTGATTTCCCCTTATCTATGGCTATATTAATGGTGTCGCTTCACATAGACAAATGCGCGCCTTTCAGAAACTGAAGCAAACTTGGCTAGAAATATTCCAATGCACTTTGCATTAATTGATTTAAATATTATAGGGTATGTGTTTTATTTCGATGCCTAACAATGGTGGAATTGTCTAACTATTTTTTCATTTTCAAGTCGCGCAAAAATGTTGCTTCTTTCTAAAAGCAACGTGGCATGTAGACAGCTTGTTAGTCTGCATGGATATCACCCACGGGTGTTTCTACAAAATAGCGCCAAAATGTGCTTTATGGTAACTTAGGAGCACAGTGGCGGTGCTCACTGGTGTGAAAAGGGTAGCTGTTACACTTTGTGGAATGGTGCATTTTGGTTAAAAACTGATTTTTGCTGGACGGAGGTTGTCTTCGACAGTAATGTCTTTGGTTGAGGGGGGGCACAGGGTACCAGTGTCCTGGCCACTTTGCCTATTAAACGCGTTTCTTTACTGACTCCGGCTTCGCTATGTCACTTCATAACCGAGCCGGGACACACATTACAAAAGGAAAGCCCTGTACAAGGGGCCTGAGAGGGCATGAGGGTTGTCCTTGAGGTGTGGGTGCTCTATCTTTCTGGCAGCTTGTTCAGAGCCTCTAGGTGCATGGGTAGGGTGGAAGCAAGTCCGATTTAGGAATAGAAACTCACACCATTTAATATGGTGAGGAAATAAGGGTATGTCCTGTGCACAATGTGTATTAGAGTCAGCCTCTCTCTTTTTATTGTGCAGTGCTTTGTGATTAGAGGTGCAATTTGAACAGTGTGTATGTTGCAAAATTCTAAATGTTCTTGTGCTGAGAAACAGAATATTGGATCGCAGGATTGTTGCAGTAATCTACTTTACTATTAGCAAGCAGTGTGTTAATCAGAACATTAGCAGTGTGGACGGGTAATACGCTTGGGGTTATTTCTTCTGTTAAGTAGCTGTAATAAACTCATGGTAGCTGTGAATGCTCTGAAGAACTGCAGTCACAAACTAGGATTAAATAGGGTCCTTAAGTTCCAGGCTGAGGAGAAATAAAGAAGAACATGATTGGGATTACCATCATGTAAAGGGTAGAAAAAGACATGGTGCTCACTAATTAGAGCCCCATGTCTCATGTTAGAGAACTATGAGGCTCATTAACAGGTAGAAGGGCAGGTGGCAAGTGGAGTAGCAGCAGAAGGCCAAGTAAAATCAATCGGTGAGATAGGAGATCCACTATTCGGCTTTACCATCAAACAAGGTGAGATTTGCAAGTAAGGTTGGGTGGCCGGCCTTTCAGTGTGCTGAGATGAGGAACTTGTAGATAAGCCTATGAGGGCAATTTAGGTCCAGCACTAATTGCTTTAGTAACCTTCCTGCTTCCTCAAATTTTCTTAAAAATGCACTGTTTGTCCACTTTTTTTCAAAATTTTCTTGGGGGAGAATCCCCCCAAATCCCCCGTAGATTGTTCGAGCTCGTTCGCTACGCTCACGAGCAGCAGTGCAGTACAACAATAATGTTGCGCCTTACCATTTTCAAATGTCACCAGCCGCCACTGTCCACCGGCCTCTATGTTCTTGTTGTTGGATTCCTCTGTGGTGTCAACAACCATGGCCGTTAGGATAAGCTGAGTCTCTAATATGGAGAGAAAACAATTTGGCACAAAATGTGACACTATTTTAGATTTTTAAACTTGAAATCAACCAAACAATATTTTGACAGCTTGCACTTACCAACAAGCCAGGCCCTCTCATGTTCAAGTAGTAACATTTGCAGGGATATGCTGCTGTCCCATACTACAAAGGAATGATGGGTTGATCCTGGAAAATGCGCACACATGCTTGTGATGTACAAATCTGGTAAGCAAACAACATGCACATTGATTAAAAGGCAGTTCTTTCTCTTACAGTAGACTTGTTCTCTAGCATGTGGTGACACTAAGGAAATATGTGTGCCATCAATTTCTCCAACCACATGTGGTAGGTGACCCAAATAATACAAATCTCCCTTCACATTGGCAAAATCCTTGTTTCGTGGAAACTGGGTGGAGCTGTTGATGTGTCTCATCATAGAAAAAAGAACTTCTTGAGCTGGAGTGACTTGCCACCAGATATTGTCACAGTGTATTGGAATGATTATTTGGCCACAGAATCTAGTACTGCCATGATTCTGACTATTTGTGTTATGCTGTGAGATTCCTATTGTGAGGCAGATGATCTGGCTCCAGCTGATGATATAAATCAAGAATTGTTTGCCTATTCAATCTGAATTTTTTTATAGTCAGCGGTGTCACTAACGGGGTCCGTGGAGTGCGGACCGCACCCCCCGGTGACACCATCATATGGGGTGACACCAATCTGGTTACGCTGTGTAAAACAGATCTGCAGCCTCGCCTCTGCTCTGCTTTGCTTTATAATCAGGAGGAACCCTGAGCCTAATGAAACGTTGTGCCTCTCTGACAAGCGCAGAGGCTGCTCTCCCAGGCTCCTTGACGTCATCACTCAGTATTTTTTATAAACAATATGATTCTACCCTAAATAGTATCCAGTACATTTTTTTGTTTTTTTCTAGTGATTCTGAAAAAAGGGGTGTGTGTTGCTGATCTATGAAATGTCAGGGAAAAGCACTAAGTGTTTTTAAAATACCCCTCACACACTATGAATCCCATAGTGTCATGCTTCATTATAGGGGTCTTCCCGTCCCTCTACAGGGCGGGGCGTGCTGTGACCTACAAATACGCGGGAGCACTGATGTTGTGAAAATAGGCTATGTGTGGTGTAGGAGTGAGAGTGGTAGGGTCTGTGAAAGATAAAAGGAAAGGTTTAAAAATTCCCTGGCTAGTGGAAAAAACTAATTTTATTCACTTCCCTAGCTGGAAATATTAAAATGGGGTTGTCAAGGGGGTATATCTTAATTTGATGCCCCCTACTGGGTCAACATGTTTCATAAGCAGTCCCCACTGCTTTACCCATTAGGACCTAGTAGGATCCCTACTGCACTCAAAATATAATATTTTTTATATGTGGTATGCCTATCTTTCAAAAACTCAGCCTGCAAAATTAAGCAAGTCTGAAAAATGGGGGTCGAATAGCCCCTTGTAGTCTCAATGACCAAATTGGTATACTACTTGGAACGATAGTCAGGCTTCATGAGCTTGCACTGAAGGGGAGGTTGCCTTGAATTAGTCAATGAAAAAGGATCTGCCCTCTCCTTTAAATACCTCCGTGATGCTCCGTGGAATTGTCATCAAGTCAGAGGCCTCCGAAGTCATCTGCGGCGTCCCTCAAGGATCATCTCTGAGCCCCACCCTCTTCAACGTCTACATGAGCCCCCTCGCGGCCATCGTACGCAAACACAACCTCAGCATAATCTCCTACGCCGACGACACCCAGCTGATCCTCTCCCTGACCAACGACCCCGCCGCCGCCAGAGCCAACCTGCACGAGGGGATGAAAGAGGTAGCCGAGTGGATGACGACCAGCCGCCTGAAACTGAACTCGGACAAGACGGAGGTCCTCATCCTGGGCTCCTCACCCTCCGCCTGGGACGACTCCTGGTGGCCTCCCGCCCTGGGCACCGCACCCAAACCGACAGACCATGCACGCAACCTGGGCTTCATCCTGGACTCCTCCCTCTCCATGACCAGGCAAGTCAACAACGTCTCCTCGGCGTGCTTCAACATCCTACGCATGCTACGGAAGATCTTCTGGTGGATCCCCACCGAGACCAGGAAGACCGTCACCCAGGCCCTCGTCACCAGCCGACTGGACTACGGCAATGCCCTCTACGCCGGTACCACCGCCAAGCTCCAGAAGAGACTCCAGCGGATCCAGAACGCCTCAGCCAGACTCATCCTCGACATCCCACGAACCAGCCACATCTCCGGACATCTGAGAGACCTTCACTGGCTCCCCGTCAACAAAAGAATCACCTTCCGCCTCCTCACCCACGCACACAAAGCCCTACACGACCAAGGCCCAAGCTACCTCAACAGCCGAGTCAACTTCTACGCTCCCAAACGCCACCTCCGATCAGCCAACCACGCCCTCGCCGCCGTCCCCCGCATCCGAAGAGCAACTACAGGAGGAAGGTCCTTCTCCTACCTGGCCGCCAAGACCTGGAACTCCCTCCCTCCCGACCTGCGCCTGACCCAAGACCACCTCTCCTTCAGGAAGAAGCTGAAGACCTGGCTGTTCGAGCAGTAGCGGCACCCCCCCCCCCCCCCCCCAGCGCCTTGAGACCCTACGGGTATGTAGCGCGCTTTATAAGTGTCACTGATTGATTGATTGATTGATTGATCACTGAGTAGACAGCCACGCCCCCTCTGCTAGTTAATTGATGTTGATGGGCTCACGCTGAGCGGGATCGGATCAACATATGAGTGCAGCCGAAGTCAGTTCCTGCAGCCACCAGCGCTCTGTACACATTGTCACAGGGTCCCAGGAAGTTGCCCGACCAGGCCTCAGAAGGCCGTTTCCCTATGTTACATTTCACGAGTGGATTTTTTCACTTGAGCCCCGTGCTGGCTGCCCACCCTGGACTTGGAACCCCTCTAGCATGCTCGACAGACGACTAATGTCGCCGCAGAACAAGATGGTTGTTCCTGAGGTGAGAGCCGAGTGAGCAGCAAGGCAAACGCCTTACTCGGAATTAATGCGAACTAAGTTTGACTTTTGGTTAATAGGCTTCTCCTGTGTTTATATCAACTGCAAGGCGCACTATGTTTTTGGGTCACTTTTTCTCCGTAAAACCCTAATTTTAGAAGTTTTCTGCCCCCATCCTGGCCAGCCCCCTCCCCCCCTGTCCCTGCTGTGCTGAAAGGTGAGGGCAAGTGTGTTTTCTGTGTCTATTTAAACTTTTCCACTCAGTGTCGCATGCACAAATTCAAAGCGCATTTCATGAGTTTATTTCAGTCACTTTGAGAAGAGCCGAGAACTGTGAGGGAAATACCATCAGGGGTGGTGGGGGGAGAAGGCGACGAGGAAAGGATTAAAAGAGCAGCAGGCGGGGGAGGGAGGGTACAGGCGGAGGGGGGATGGTGCAGGCAGATAGGGAGATGGTGCAGGCAGAGGGTGAGATGGTGCAGGCGGAGGGGGGATGGTGCAGGCGGAGGGGAGATGCTGCAGGCAGAGGGAGAGATGGTGCAGGTGGAGGGGAGATGGTGCAGGCAGAGGGGAGATGGTGCAGGCAGAGGGTGAGATGGTGCAGGCAGAGGGGAGAGATGGTGCAGGTAGGGGGTGAGATGGTGCTGGCATAGGGGAGATGGTGCAGGCAGAGGGGAAGATGGTGTAGGCAGAGGGAAGATGGTGCGGACAGAGGGAGAGATGGTGCAGGCAGAGGGGAGATGGTGCAGGCAGAGGGTGAGATGGTGCAGGCAGAGGGAGATATGGTGCAGGCAGGGGGGAGATGGTGCGGACAGAGGGAGAGATGGTGCAGGCAGAGGGGAGATGGTGCAGGCAGAGGGTGAGATGGTCCATGCGGTAAATCGTGAGGGGGTGACACCATGAATTACCTGCACCAGGTGACACCAACCCTAGTGACACCACTGTTTATAGTATCCTGTCCTTCCATGGTGGCAAGGTCTGGAAATGTATACAATCAAGAGAGTAGGGAGGAGGAATAAATGTCCATTTATTTCCCCGGGCAGATATCAAGGTAATCAAGTGGAAGAAATGGACACTTGTAACAATTCTAAACCATTGGTTAGAAATACTATGGTATCCTCAAAAGACCCAATGTGTGCTGGTGTTGCGGTATATTTCTTTCATCCGCCCCTACATTGTGGTTTTCGGCAGTTATCATCGGATACCATAGAGAGTGTGGGTGCCTGCCTCATCCAGAGGCTCCTCTGGTCTAGATTGCAGTGTCCAGAGATGAAAAATAGGGTCAGTGCAAAAAAAGGAGAAAAAAGATAAAATAAGATCAGCACCTAAAAAGGTTTTTAATGAATTGGTGGGGATCTTATATTAAAAATGAATGGGTACTTGTCCTAGATCGAGTTACTGGATCTAGAAGTGTGGATTTCCAAGGAGTGTCGACATGTTTCAGCCCCCTTTGGCTCAACGGAGTCTATGGGGCTTTCGTCAGGACAGAGTGGACAAACAAACATAGAAAATCTACTCACACTATTTGTGTGGTGTTCAAGGGTTGATTTTTGGAGGGTCAACATTAACCACTCGAGTCTTATTAACCTGAAAAAGAAAAAGAAAATAGACACAGACATATTGTACAAGGATAAATATCCTACACACTCACAGTATTTAAGGAGCAGGGGTAGGCACCGTAGTAAGCTATAGTCAAAACTACTGGGTGAATGCATATTAACCAAGTTTAGCATGTACATTTAGCACGGTGGAGTAAAACCTGGAGAGGCAGAGGAAAGAGGGAGGGAGGCGAAAGTGAACAAATTGTAGGGCTAATTCTTGGTAAAAAACACTGCGATGTTGTGGCAATGAGCAGGATATGACTAAGTCATGGTAGTGGATTATCAACATCATGTGGAGCTTAATTCTGCGCTAGGACCACTATGAAAATAGAAATCACTATGCCAAGGTACCGGATTATTAAAGCAAAAAACTGTATTTAGAAATAATTTCAGAATGAGAAATTGAAAGGTGGCCCTTCTAGTATCAAGGTGTTATTAAGGTAGAAGTTGTTAAAAACCTTGTGTAGAGAAGCGCGGAATAGCGCCTGGGTCCCTTCGTGGTTTGAAACAGACAGCGCAAATAAACGCTGAAAAACGATCACTCGTAAAGCTATATCTTAAACTTAACCCGATTTGCAGAGTAATTAGCTTTCTTCGGGGAGGCCCAGAGCTGGAAGAAAAGGGTGAGGAGAGGTGACAATCTCCTTACCTTTTGGGGAAGAAAATACTTCCCTGTCTAGTGGATGCCGCCATTACCCGCGTGTGTCGGAACATTCGCCGCTTGTGCTGACTCTGCCCCCGGATGTGGAACCTGCATCGGGGGAGGCGTTTTTAGCGGAGTTTTTTTTTAAGAAACAACTTTATTGGCTGTAAATGGAATCAGACAGCGGTAGTGCTCGTATATAGTATCGAGAGGCAGCCAAACATTTGTGGTGAAGTAAAACCTGCATCGAGGCGTTTTTAGTGGAGTTTTTTTATTTAAAAAATGACAACTTAATTGGCTGTGAATGGAATTAGACAGCGGTAGTGCTCATATTAAATATCAAGAGGCAGCCAAGCAGTAATGGTGATCTGTGAGTACTCATTTCACAAAATAGCTGCGTGAAGAACATTGATGGAGTATTATCATGATGTTCAAAGGCAGCCCGATACGTTGTAGCCATCTACTTGAAAGTATTTAGCAAACTGGTGAAAAGAGGATGTCAGAATAGTGATGACATAAGTACTAAAGAACAGGCAATAATAGGGTCAGGTTGGTTGTTCATATAGACAATGTTGAGTTAGTGGGCAGCAAACTGGTGCCAGGGGACATTATCGTTCAAGCCCGTGACATTGGTTTTCAAACGGTCCACCCATCTCTGTTCTTTTTCATACCGTTTTTTCTCTGCATTTGTGGTTTTTTCAGTGAGCATTTCGATGACAGTCCATCTGATGTCATTACAAGAATGACCCGCCTCCACAAAGTGGGCACACAGTTTTGTTGTTGTCTTTTTAAGCCGGATGTTGCTCCTATGTTCCCCTATTCTGGTTTTGACCTTCCTGCACGTCATTCCTATGTACAGTATTTTGCAAGGACAATTGGCCATATATATTACATGGGAAGAGTTGCAGTTCGTGTGTTGTTTTTGGGTCCATAAAAGGGTCTCTGACAGTTGTAATTGTTTTGAATGAGTAGTGTATTGACAGGCTGCACAGTTACCGCATGGGTAATGGCCACTTACTGGTGACATAGTAATACTTCTGGTTATCTCTTGGGTTTGTACGTTTTTAGGTCGTGTATGGACCAACGTATCTCGCAGATTTTTAGTTCTTCTATTCGCAAACCGTGGTCTTGGCCAATTGAATTTCCCTGTATTGAGGATTTTCCAGTTCTTATTAACCAGTTTTTGAACCTCATAGGTAGATGGGCAAAATGTTGTCACACATGTCATGAGGTCCGGTATGGGGTCTTTGGGATAGGTTTGAAGGAGACATTCTCTGGGTTGGTTATTCGCACGTTTCATGCATTTGCGAATGGTAGTTTGAGTATAGTCTCTTTGTTTTAATTTGATGCATAGTTCCATTGCTTGGGCCTTATAGTCATCTGTCTTTGTACAGTTACGTTTTAAACGTAAAAACTGGCTGTAGGGCAAGTTGTCCCTCAGCGGTTTTGGGTGATGACTTTTGTAAGAAAGTAAACTGTTTTTGGCAGTGGGTTTGGTATATGTTTTTGTTTTCAACTGGTTATCTTCTGCAAAGATCGTGAGGTCAAGAAAGTCTATGGATGAATTGTTGGCCATGTATGTAAATTTTAGCCAGGGATCCCTCTCATTCAGCCACCTTAAGAAAAGTTCCAGATCGAGTTTTATATCCCAAATGAGCAGGATATCGTCAATGTATCTCTTCCAGTATAAAATACTGGAAGAGTACGGATTGACCTCATTGAGTACATGTTGCTGTTTGAAGTGGCTAACGTACAATCCAGCCACCGAAGGGGCGAAGGCACTGCCCATAGAAGTTCCGTGGTTTTGTAAATATAGAACTCCGTTATATTCGAAGAAATTTTCTTTGAGTGCTAACTGACAACACTGTAGGATAAAATGTCTCGGTGTGTTGTAATTCCACTCTTCATTGTAAAGGACATCTTCCAGCATTTGTAGGTTGTCGTCTTGGGGTAGGCTGGTATACAGCGACTCCACGTCGAGGCCTACTAGAAGCATTGTTTTTTGATCAAAGGGTATGTCCTTGATTTGTACCAGTAGGTCTCCTGTCTCTTTAAGATAGGTTGGTGTCTTTTGCACCAAAGGTTTGAGGAATTCATCTGCGAATTTGGACAGTGGTTCAAGTAATGATCCTATACCTGCCACGATCGGGCGTCCTGGTGGTGGTAATTTATTTTTATGCGTTTTGGGTAAAGAATAAAAGAAAGGGATTTTGGGTTCTTTTGTACAAAGGTAATCAGCCTCCTTTCCTGTTATCCACCTGTTGGTTTCTGCCTCATGGACCATTATGGAGATGGTATTCCGAAGTCTTTCAGTGGGATCTTCATCAATTTGTTTATAGTACTTTGTGTCTGACAGGAGGGAGAGGCATTGTAAATTGTAACCCTCTTTACTGAGGATCACAATTCCTCCCCCCTTGTCCGCGGGTTTGATGACTATGTTTTCATTTGATTCCTGAGTTTTTAGGGCCTGGCGTTCTTTATTGCTCAAATTTTGAAAGTGATGTTTCTTTTTTGTTGTAATTTCATCTATGCCCTTAAGTAGTGCTTGCTCGAAAGTGTGGATTTCAGGTGGTATACTACCTGCTGGAGGGTTAAAGGTAGATTTTCTTCTTAGGTTAGTATCTCCTTCAGATGGTGGAGAAAGTTTGTCTGCGAAAAATGCCTTGAGTTTCAAAGTGCGGCAGAATTCAGCTAGTTCACACTTGAGCTTAAAATGATCTACTGGTGGTGTAGGGACAAATCCTAGCCCTTTTTCCAAGACTTTCTTTTGGTCTTCTGTTAAGTCTATGTTGGCAAGATTGATTACTAGCGAGTGTTTGTCTTGCTCGTGCCCGGTTGGGCAGATGACATGCTTCTCGTTTGTACGTTCCTCTGCTGATCCTGCCAGACTATGGTTTTCTTTTTCCCTCTGGATTGGTTTCGGCCCCTGCCTAAAAAAGGCGGTTGTTGTTGTGGTTGCATTTGTTGTCCTACTTAAGGGCATAGATGAAATAACAACAAAAAAGAAACATCACTTTCAAAATTTGAGCAATAAAGAACGCCAGGCCCTAAAAACTCTGGAATCAAATGAAAACATAGTCATCAAATAAATTACCACCACCAGGACGCCCGATCGTGGCAGGTATAGGATCATTACTTGAACCACTGTCCAAATTCGCAGATGAATTCCTCAAACCTTTGGTGCAAAAGACACCAACCTATCTTAAAGACACACAAGACCTACTGGTACAAATCAAGGACATACCCTTTGATCAAAAAACAATGCTTCTAGTAGGCCTCGACGTGGAGTCGCTGTATACCAGCCTACCCCAAGACGACACCCTACAAATGCTGGAAGATGTCCTTTACAATGAAGAGTGGAATTACAACACACCAAGACATTTTATCCTACAGTGTTGTCAGTTAGCACTCAAAGAAAATTTCTTCGAATATAACGGAGTTCTATATTTACAAAACCACAGAACTTCTATGGGCAGTGCCTTCGTCCCTTCGGTGGCTGGATTGTACGTTAGCCACTTCGAACAGCAACATGTACTCAATGAGGTCAATCCGTACTCTTCCAGTATTTTATACTGGAAGAGATACATTGACGATATCCTGCTCATTTGGGATATAAAACTCGATCTGGAACTTTTCTTAAGGTGGCTGAATGAGAGGGATCCCTGGCTAAAATTTACATACATGGCCAACAATTCATCCATAGACTTTCTTGACCTCACGATCTTTGCAGAAGATAACCAGTTGAAAACAAAAACATATACCAAACCCACTGCCAAAAACAGTTTACTTTCTTACAAAAGTCATCACCCAAAACCGCTGAGGGACAACTTGCCCTACAGCCAGTTTTTACGTTTAAAACGTAACTGTACAAAGACAGATGAATATAAGGCCCAAGCAATGGAACTATGCATCAAATTAAAACAAAGAGACTATACTCAAACTACCATTCGCAAATGCATGAAACGTGCGAATAACCAACCCAGAGAATGTCTCCTTCAAACCTATCCCAAAGACCCCATACCGGACCTCATGACATGTGTGACAACATTTTGCCCATCTACCTATGAGGTTCAAAAACTGGTTAATAAGAACTGGAAAATCCTCAATACAGGGAAATTCAATTGGCCAAGACCGCGGTTTGCGAATAGAAGAACTAAAAATCTGCGAGATACGTTGGTCCATACACGACCTAAAAATGTACAAACCCAAGAGATAACCAGAAGTATTACTATGTCACCAGTAAGTGGCCATTACCCATGCGGTAACTGTGCAGCCTGTCAATACACTACTCATTCAAAACAATTACAACTGTCAGAGACCCTTTTATGGACCCAAAAACAACACACGAACTGCAACTCTTCCCATGTAATATATATGGCCAATTGTCCTTGCAAAAAACTGTACATAGGAATGACGTGCAGGAAGGTCAAAACCAGAATAGGGGAACATAGGAGCAACATCCGGCTTAAAAAGACAACAACAAAACTGTGTGCCCACTTTGTGGAGGCGGGTCATTCTTGTAATGACATCAGATGGACTGTCATCGAAATGCTCACTGAAAAAACCACAAATGCAGAGAAAAAACTGTATGAAAAAGAACAGAGATGGGTGGACCGTTTGAAAACCAATGTCACAGGCTTGAACGATAATGTCCCCTGGCACCAGTTTGCTGCCCACTAACTCAACATTGTCTATATGAACAACCAACCTGACCCTATTATTGCCTGTTCTTTAGTACTTATGTCATCACTATTCTGACATCCTCTTTTCACCAGTTTGCTAAATACTTTCAAGTAGATGGCTACAACGTATCGGGCTGCCTTTGAACATCATGATAATACTCCATCAATGTTCTTCACGCAGCTATTTTGTGAAATGAGTACTCACAGATCACCATTACTGCTTGGCTGCCTCTTGATATTTAATATGAGCACTACCGCTGTCTAATTCCATTCACAGCCAATTAAGTTGTAATTTTTTAAATAAAAAAACTCCACTAAAAACGCCTCGATGCAGGTTTTACTTCACCACAAATGTTTGGCTGCCTCTCGATACTATATACGAGCACTACCGCTGTCTGATTCCATTTACAGCCAATAAAGTTGTTTCTTCAAAAAAAACTCCGCTAAAAACGCCTCCCCCGATGCAGGTTCCACATCCGGGGGCAGAGTCAGCACAAGCGGCGAATGTTCTGACACACGCGGGTAATGGCGTCCACTAGACAGGGAAGTATTTTCTTCCCCAAAAGGTAAGGAGATTCTCACCTCTCCTCACCCTTTTCTTCCAGCTCTGGGCCTCCCCGAAGAAAGCTAATTACTCTGCAAATCGGGGTAAGTTTAAGATATAGCTTTACGAGTGATCGTTTTTCAGCGTTTATTTGCGCTGTCTGTTTCAAACCACGAAGGGACCCAGGCGCTATTCCGCGCTTCTCTACACAAGGTTTTTAACAACTTCTACCTTAATAACACCTTGATACTAGAAGGGCCACCTTTCAATTTCTCATTCTGAAATTATTTCTAAATACAGTTTTTTGCTTTAATAATCCGGTACCTTGGCATAGTGATTTCTATTTTCATAGAGGTCCTAGCGCAGAATTAAGCTCCACATGATGTTGATAATCCACTACCATGACTTAGTCATATCCTGCTCATTGCCACAACATCGCAGTGTTTTTTACCAAGAATTAGCCCTACAATTTGTTCACTTTCGCCTCCCTCCCTCTTTCCTCTGCCTCTCCAGGTTTTACTCCACCGTGCTAAATGTACATGCTAAACTTGGTTAATATGCATTCACCCAGTAGTTTTGACTATAGCTTACTACGGTGCCTACCCCTGCTCCTTAAATACTGTGAGTGTGTAGGATATTTATCCTTGTACAATATGTCTGTGTCTATTTTCTTTTTCTTTTTCAGGTTAATAAGACTCGAGTTGTTAATGTCGACCCTCCAAAAATCAACCCTTGAACACCACACAAATAGTGTGAGTAGATTTTCTATGTTTGTTTGTCCACTCTGTCCTGATGAAAGCCCCATAGACTCCGTTGAGCCAAAGGGGGCTGAAACATGTCGACACTCCTTGCAAATCCACACTTCTAGATCCAGTAACTCGATCTAGGACAAGTACCCATTCATTTTTAATATAAGATCTCCACCAATTCATTAAAAACCTTTTTAGGTGCTGATCTTATTTTATCTTTTTTCTCCTTTTTTTGCACTGACCCTATTTTTCATCTCTGGACACTGCAATCTAGACCAGAGGAGCCTCTGGATGAGGCAGGCACCCACACTCTCTATTGTATCCGATGATAACTGCCAAAAACCACAATGTAGGGGCGGATGAAAGAAATATACCGCAACACCAGCACACATTGGGTCTTTTGAGGATACCATAGTATTTCTAACCAATGGTTTAGAATTGTTACAAGTGTCCATTTCTTCCACTTGATTACCTTAAGGTCTGGAAATGGTCTAACACTTGAGGCTGTCGTCTCCTCACTCTCTCTGAGTTCATAGGTCTGCATTTAACCCCTTCCATGCTGATGACAGAACGGTTCCGTCATCAGCATCGGTTGAGCTGTGCTGATGACGGAACTGTTCCGTCATGACTCCGCACGCGCAAGGCGGAGTCAGCACAGGCGGGGAATACGCCCCGCATGCAAGGGGTTAAAATAATAACAATTTTGCAAATGTTAGCTAACACATTTGTTATGAAAAAAAAAATTCTTCTAGATTTCAATAAATATAATTGTTTTACATAATTATACTGAACATTAATATGTGTGATATTAATTTAGTTTTTTTAATGAAATGTATTATTTACACATGCTTTTTTTTTTTTATTTTTGTAATCAAAAATGCCATTAATGGCGGTATAAACAACACCACACCAATATTGCTTCTAACCACATTTACGTACTACATAACACTTTTTTGGGAAAACAGATTAACAACATTAGTATTTTGTATATGTAAACAATGTAACCACCATTTTGAGTGGTTGTGATGCTCTTGACATTCACAAAAACACTATTTCACAATCTAAAATGGCTGGTACCTGACCTCGCTATCAGGACATTTGCTTTCAGACAGCTGCGGTGGAAGTTGACTGTGTAGTGGGTGTGATACTCCACGATGGGCAAAGGCATAGGCTAATGTGTGTGACAACAACATACCAAAGCCAATGAATGTGTCCATTTCTGTTGATGATCACGCACATCATGTACATGTACAAGGCATTTGGAAAAAAGTCACTTACCTCCACAACGTTTGCTGCTTCGTGACAGGGCCCCAGCCTTCTTTCCAGAGGAGCTGGAGTTGCTGTCTATGGAGGTCCTGTCCCTGTTCAGCCAGCTGTATGGCTCACCAGAGGAACAGGTACATGATGAAAATGAATATGTAAATCTGATAAACTGTATTTTTTTTAATACGCAGGTTAAAATGCCCCTTTCAGTTCCTGAGTGCAGTGTAGTGATTGAAGTGAAGTATCAGCATTAAGGTGAGCGCAAGGGTACTGGTTTTATTAAATGTTACCTAATCCGTCGTCTGTCGTCTTCCTGCCCCTACCCCATCCGGCTCACTTCCCCACAGCCCTACCACTCTTAACTGTGCCGACCACCATTGGCGTTGGCCCCACATACACCAACCGTAGTATTTCACTTTGTTTGAGGCATACATGGGACACACAAGCAGTTTGCTGGACCATGTCAAACTCTCAGGGAGAGCTGTCTCAGTTCTTCGTGTTGCTTCGTGACATAATCCCTTATCTCATCACTAGTTGTAGCATCCTCCCCAGCCCGGGTCACTGGCATAGCGAAACTTGAGGGGGCCTCCCTTCAAGGCACATGGAGGGACCCCCTCCGGGCTCAAGCAGGAGCTCTGCAGCCAGAGTGGTGTGCTGAGGTGGCCCACTGGAGCTTGGGGGCCCCCTGCACCGCGGGTGCTGCAGGGGCCTGTGTTACGCCCCTGGCCCGGGTATATGCAAATAATCATGCCACGCAACAGAGCTTGATATTACACGTCTTTATTCATCAGAGTGTAACTGTTAACTGAACATTCTACATCAAGAATTCTATCACCCACGCACATACTTCACTGTTCCAGGGACTTATGTCACTGTTCTACGGAGTCTGTCAGGATCCAAAAGGATCCCGTTATCTCTAGCTCACATACACACTACAGATAGGTCTAGTGAACCCAGACCACAGCGCTTAAGACTACACTGTATGTTTGGTGAGCAAATCCAGCAAGCCTTGATTTCCACTGCTTGAGTGCATAATCTGGGTTTCGTGGCAAACAACATTTACATTGAGGATTTTACACCGCATGCAAACACAACACGGTTGGCAGTGCATTGTGACAACGCATTCATTGTAACAACCAAGTTGTGAATGTTTTGCGGAGTAAAATCTGCGATGTAAAGAGTCATAATTGGGTTTAGTGTGGGCAACACTGGCATGCTGGGATAGTGATCACTTGCAGCTTGCAGATTAGCTGCTTGTTCCTACTTTGCAAGTTGTAAGCAGTGGTCAAGGTAAATGCTTTTGTAGGTGCATTTGTGCCCATTGGATGGGTGCTGTTAAATTTGTACAGACTTGTGACCCCAGTTAGTGTTTTATCGAGAACACAGACCCCTTGCCACAAACATGAAAATTGAAAGAGATCAAATATGCTTCTAATCATTGTGAATAAACCAAAGAACTTCACTGAACATTCTTAGTCAAGGATAAATTACTGTTATCTTCCTGCTACAAGTGATGGCCAAAACCAAAGAAGTTCACTTAAATACATATCAGTGGATACTAAGATTATAGTACAAATTCTAAAATTCTGTAGAGTGCTCCTGCTACAGTAACACTTCAACATTAATTTATTCAAAGCATAGCTCATGTCTTCAAACAGTGCAAACCTTTAACATTAATTCACCCAAAGCATTGCTCAGATTTCAGACAGCTTGCATGATAAAAGCAAAAAGTACAGATGATGGATGGAAACCTGAACAAATTGAACATTCAACTCCAGTCACAGATCTGGGTTTAATCCATTGTTTTGTTTTGTTCACTACGCCACCCCAGTTTGGACCTAGCCATATACAAATCAGTATTGACCCTGCTCCCCGTGGGAACAGTCCAGCCCGAACTGCCAGGCCAAGTCCTCCCGGGACCAGAAACAAGCATCCCAGGACCAGTTTCGGGGTATCACCCTTTATCAGCCAGACTAGCGTGACTCCAGTGGGTCAGTGAGCATGGTACCCATGTTTGGGCATACCCTTTCCACTTAGGGTGACAAAAGCAAAAAGAACAGACAATGGACTGAATGCTGAAAAAATCAAACATTCACCCCAGTCAAAGATTTAGGTTTAATCCATCGTTGTTTTGCTCACCATGCCACCCTAGTTTGGACCCAGCCATATGCAAACCAGTCTTGACCCTGCTTCCCATGGGAACAGTCTAGCCCGAATGCCAGGTCAGGTCTTACCTGGACTGGAAACAAGCATCCTAGGACCGATTTGGGGGTATCAACCCTCATCAGCAAAGCTAGCTTGCATATAGTGGGACAGTGAGCACAGGACCCATGTCTGGGCATACCCTTCCCACTCAGGCCGATAAAAGCGGAGTACGGCATCGTCGAGGCTGCTATCGAAAAGAGATGCACAAGCCTGCACCAAGGGTGCATCACGCAGCAGTGGTTCTAAAGGTGTTGCAGCAGCTATACGGGTCTCTGCGATGGGTCCAGTAAACGCAGTACCGGAGATGCATCATTACTGCTTTGGATTGCACTGCACCTCAGAGGAGATGAGTTGGTACTGCTGGATCCACAGACCTAAGTCTTGGGTGGCCCCACTTGGCAGGGTGGACACTCAGATGGCAGAGTCCAGGTGCTGATGCAAGGTTATTGGAACCCTATAATGTCTCTGAGGCTTCAGATCAAGAGGCCAGCCAACTAGCCCTTTGAGTCACTCTGGGTTCAAGAGTTGCAGATGCAGCCCTTCTCACCCAGGGAAGAGGTGAGCCTGGGTTAGAAGGCAGCAGGTCAGCACAGCAAAGCAGGAGTCTAACAGTGTGGCTGTCCTTCAACAGCACAGCCGTCCTTATTCCTAGCAGAATATCCACAGGTCCAGAAGTGAACTCAATAATTGGTATCTGAAGTCCTTTTTTCTGCCCCGGTGCCCTGGTTCTGGATGGTGGGAGAAACATCTAGACAGTGTCTTTGAAGTGCATGGAATTTCGTACCACTCCAGCCCTGGCTCCAAGTTGGCTGAAGTGACAATTCAGGATCGTTAGGCCCTTTGTGTGACGTCAGGACACAAATTATTCAAGTGTAACTGGGGCTGTGCTCAGCTCTTCCCTCCCATCCTGTTAGCAGATGGCTTGTCCTGGCATACCTAATCCCTCTATTGTGTGACTGTCTTGGAGGAATTCACAAAATTGAACTGTCAGTTACACAATTTTATGTCAACAAGACAGTCTACAGGCACAAAAGAGCTAAGGGCAGGAGTTCAAATTCAAGTTCAGTAATTTGTATAGCGCACTACTCACCCAGAGGGTCTCAAGGCGCTTGGGGAGGGTGGGTGCATTACTTATCGAATAGCCAGGTTTTTAGCTGCTTTCTAAAGGAGAGGTGGTTCTGTGTAAGGCGGAGGTGAGTGGGGAGAGAATTCCAGGTTTTGGCCGCTAAGAAGGAGAAAGATCTTCCTCCCATGGTGGATCTATTGATGAGCGGAATTGCGGCGAGGGCTTGATTGGATGAGCGTAGTTGGCGGGTGGGTGTGTAGAAGGACAGTCGTTTGTTGAGGCATTCGGGTCCTAGGTCGTAGAGGGCCTTGTGTGCGTGGGTGAGGAGACGGAACGTTACTCTCTTGTTAACGGGAAGCCAGTGGAGATTTTTGAGGTGGCCGGAAATGTGAGCCTGCCGAGGGATGTCCAATATGAGTCTGGCTGAGGTGTTTTGGATGCGTTGGAGTTTTTTCTGTAGTTTGGCTGTGGTTCCGGCGTAAAGGGTGTTTCCATAATCTAGTCGGCTAGTGACTAGTGCGTGGGTGACTGTTTTTCTTGTTTCGGTGGGGATCCAGCGGAAGATTTTTTTGAGCATGTGTAGGATGTTGAAGCATGATGATGTAACGGCGTTGACTTGTCTGGTCATCGAGAGGGAGGAGTCTAGGATGAAGCCCAGGTTCCGTGCGTGATCTGTAGGTATGGGTGCTGAGCCCAGAGCCGGTGGCCACCATGAGTCGTCCCATGCAGAGGGGGACGATCCTAAGATGAGGACTTCCCTTTTGTCCGAGTTTAGTTTTAAGCGGCTGTTCTTCATCCATTCGGCTACTTCTTTCATTCCTTCGTGTAGGTTGGTTTTGGCGGTGTTGGGGTCTTTGGTGAGGGAGAGGATCAGCTGGGTGTCGTCTGCGTAGGAGATGATGTTGAGGTCGTGTTGTCGCGCGATGGTTGCGAGGGGACTCATGTACACATTGAAGAGGGTGGGACTGAGTGATGATCCTTGTGGTACGCCGCAGATGACTTCGGTGGCCTCTGATTTGAATGGAGGCAGGCGGACTCTCTGTGTTCTTCCGGCGAGGAACGAGATGATCGAGTCCAATGCTTTTCCTTGTATTCCGACGTTGCTGAGGCGTTGTATGAGGGTGTTATGGCAGACTTGTCGAAGGCTGCGGAGAGGTCAAGTAGGATGAGGGCAACTGATTCTCCGTTGTCCAGTAGCGTTCGAATGTCATCCGTAGCAGCGACGAGGGCGGTTTCGGTGCTGTGTTTGGCTCGAAAGCCGGACTGTTAGGGGTCGAGTGAATTGTTGGATTCAAGGAAGGCGGCGAGCTGGCTATTGACGGCTTTCTCGATGACTTTGGCCGGGAAGGGGAGGAGTGAGATGGGGTGGTAGTTCTTAAGTTCAGAGGGGTCCGCTGTGGGTTTCTTCAGAAGTGCGCTGAGTTCGGCGTGTTTCCAGCTTTCTGGGAATGTAGCGGAGTTGAGGGAGCAGTTGATGACATCGCGGAGATGGGGTGCAATGATGGAGTCTGCTTTGTTGAAGATGTGGTGGGGGCATGGGTCAGTTGGTGAGCCTGAGTGGATGGAGTTCATCAGACGGATTGTGTATTCAGTAGTGATTGGGTTCCAGGCGCAAAGGTTGTGAGAGTGCTGTTTTGGTTCGGAGGTGGGTGGAGTGGGTTGTTCTTCGGACAGGTTTTCAAAGCTGTTATGAATGTCGACGATTTTGTTGTGGAAGAAAGAGGATAGAGAGTCGCAGAGGTCTTGGGAGGGAGTGATGTCGTTGGTGCCGGCGGTGGGGTTGGTAAATTCTTTGACGATGTTGAATAGTTCCTTGCTGTTTTGGGAGTTGTTGTCGAGTCGATCCTTGAATGCTGATTTCTTGGTGGATCGGATCAATTGGTGGTGTTTGCGGGTGGCGTCCTTGAAGGTGGTCAGGTTGTTAGTGGTTGGGTTTTTTCTCCAGGTTTTCTCGAGGGTACGACATAACTTCTTGGATTTCTTAAGGTCATCGTTGAACCAGGGGGCCTTTTTGTTACCTTGTTTGATCTGGTGGTTTTTCAAGGGTGCTAATTCGTCAGCGCTATGGGTGATCTATTGTGTGAGTTTGGTGGCAGCTTCGTTTGGGTCCGATGATATGGTGGGGGGGTTTTGGTTAAGCGATGTGAGGAGTTGGTCGGTGGTGATTTTGTTCCAGTTTCTTCGAGGAATAGGTTGTGGTGGGATGTGGGTCGTGGTCTTTTTGTAGCTGAAGTGAACGCAGCTGTGGTCCGTCCAATGGAGAGCTGTGGTGTGATTGAAGGAGATGTGTTTGCTGGAGGTGAAGATAGGGTTGAGCGTGTGTCTGGCTAAGTGGGTGGGGGTGTCAACAAGTTGTTTGAGTCCAAGATTGGCCAGGTTGTCCAGAAGGGTGGTGGTGTTGCTGTCGTTATTCTTTTCCAGGTGGAAGTTGAGGTCTCCCAGTAGAATGTAGTTCTCGGAGGTGAGGGCATATGGGCTGATGAAGTCAGTGATGTCTTCATTGAATTGTGTGCGGGTTCCTGGTGGTCTGTAGATGAGGGTGCCTCTGAGTGTGGTCCTGGGGTCGGTGTGGATCTGGAAATGAAGGTGTTCGGCGGTCGGGAGGTAATCGTCGGAGTTGGTCGTGATTCGGATGGTGTTCTTGTGGACGATGTCGATGCCTCCTCCTGTTTGGTTGGTGAGGTCTTTTTGGATGATCTTGTAAGTGTCCGGGATGGCTATGGCGATGTCGGGCGCTGAAGAGGCGTTCATCTAGGTTTCTGTAAGGAAGGCGACGTCCGGCGATGCAGTGTCGAGTAGGTCCCAGAGTTCAGTGGCGTGTTTGTGGACCGAGCGGGTGTTCAGCAGGATGCACTTCAGGTGGTTGGAGTTGGAGCTGTGTTTGGAGGTAGTGGATTTGGTGTGGGTCCTGGTGCAGGCGAACTTGCAGGAGTGGCAGGCGAATGGACCATGGGTGTGTCAAGGGGCAGCTTCGCAGCATTGGGGTGTGCATCCGGGGTTAAGGGCAAAGAGGGAAGCGGCGTCATACGCTATGCGGGAGGAGTGGGATTTGTGTGGACCAGGGGGTCTGGCGCTGGGCGCGGTCCAGGCGCGGACGGGCGTAGACGGGCTTACCTTTGGCGCACCTTCGGCGCGCATAGGGCGCGACCGCTGCGCGCAAATGCATCTGTCATAAGTGGAGAGGTGGAGGGGGGAGGGGCGAGGGAGGATCAGCTGGGAGGCGGGTGCGAGGTGTAGGGGACGGTCTCCGAGGCACAACAACAACAAAATGGCCGGAGCAGCAAAAACGAAACTGGAGAGAGGCTGGGGCACAAAGCCAAGATCAAACAGCTTCTACGATCTTACAATAAAGCGCTACAACTATGCAAAGCACAACACTTATGAATCAGAGCAACACAGCGAGCGCTGAAGGTATAAATATAATTACAATTCGGCAAAGCTTATCGCAGTATAGCGCGATTCTACACAGCAGCCAGCAGATGAGCACTTAGCGCGATTCTACACAGCAGCCAGCAGATGAGCACTTCTCTAATGAGGGCAAAGAGCGTAGGCAAACGATACCAGGAGTACAGCAGGGAGCCCAAACGATACCAGGAGTGCAGCAGGGAGCTTGGGGAGCGACCGCTACTGAGAGATACCAACTTTCTAAAAGTGGCATTTCCAAAATCGTAACTTAAAATCTGACTTCACCGTTAGTTAGGATTTTCAATGTCATTTCCAGGAAAACCAAACATGATCTGTTAATCTCTGCCCGTTTGAAAATTACACTTGTAAATATAATTCACTGAAAAAACCATAGGTTTCAGGGGCGTTATAGTTAGTTGGACATTTCGCTCGTGCAAAACCATTGAAATTCCCCCGTTATAGTTTGTTCAGCTAACTATAACTCGCGTGCCCGCAATGCACTGCTGATGACGTCACATATTACATCACTCATGACATGGTCAGTGACATCGCTCATGACATCACTGATGATATCTCAAATGACATCACTGATGACATCGCCAAGTGAATGTGTGTTTTTCTGAAAATTAAATATGTTTTATATACGTATATCTCAAGGTCGATGGAAGAATAAATGGTTATATAAGTGTCTAAATGGAAGATTTTTTTGTGAAATATTGATTGTATAACTGACTTATTAAGTGTATCTTATTGAATACATGGGTTAGTGAGTAATATTTAAATATGTAAATATCTGTATCAGTCTCTCACTTTGTGTATAAGTGGCTTCATGTGTTGGTGACATGAGTGTCTATATAGGTTATTAGTTGTTTTTTTGAGTATCAGTATGAGTGTCTGTATGGTTCAGTGGGGGTTATTAAGGGGTGCATAGATGCATGAATGAGTGACTCACTGTTTATATGTGTTGAAGTGACCCTTGACCCTGCTTCCAGGCTGGTCGCTCCCCACGCTGCGTAGCTCCACCTGACTGCGCCCGTGCTACTCCCCAGCTTCTGCCAAGTTCGAGGCCTGCCTGGTAGGTCTTGGTCTGCTTTGTGACTTTTTATTCAGTGTGTTTTCAAAACTGGTATTTTTGTAATTTGTGTAATTTGTGCACTGTAATTTGTGCTCTTCCTGCCTTTGCCTGTGCTTTGTGGTTTTACCTTCTCCTGCGCCCCTCGCCGGTCCTGCTTGCCGCCGCTGTGTCCCCTGCGGTCCCTCCAACGTTCTCATTCGTCCGTCTTCTCCCACCCAGCTGCTCCTCCCTCCCACCTCCTCTCCTTATGGTGGGCGCTACGCGGCCGCGTGCAGTGGGCACGCCTAAGGCAAGCCTGTCTGCGCCTGGGTCACGCCCAGCGCCAGAACCCCTGACCCCCGTGGACGCAACAACACCAGACTGAGCTACGATGCCAGCACCCTCCACGCACTGAACACCGGCCGAGAATACACCTGCTACCGGGCCACCCCAAAGTGCACACAAGGACACAACACCTGCCGGAGCTGCAGCTTCACCAGCATCCGGCCAGCCAAACCACCAACCAAGGAACCCAACCACCTCAACTGCATCATCCTCAACACCCGCTCCGCCCACAAATACACCATTGAACTCTGGTACCTTCTCGACTCCAACACCTCAGACATCGCCTTCCTGACAGAGACCTGGCTGAACCCTGCCTCGGCACCGGACATCACCATAGCCATCCTGGAAGGCTACAAGATCACCCAAAGAGACCGTACCAACGGAGTAGTAGGTGGAATCACCATTTTCCACAGGAACACTCTCAAAGATACCCTCAGCACTGCCGAACACATGCCCTTCCAGATCCGCACCGACCCCCAACACCACTCTCAGAGGAACCCTCGTCTACAGTCCCCCGGACCCCGACCACAGTTCAGCTACTCCATTGCCGACTTCATCAGCACGCACGCCCTCGCCTCCATAGACTACATCCTCATAGAAGACCTGAACTTTCACCTCGAGAACAAAAACAACAACGTCAACTCCACCCCCCTGATCGACAACCTCGCCAACCTCGGACTCAGACAGCTCATGACAACACCCACCCACGCCACTGGCCACACGCTCAACCCCATCTTCACCGCAAGTCCCCACGTCTCCTTCAACCACACCACCGAACCCCACAGGACCGACCACCACTGCATCCACTTCACCTTCAAGAAGCCCACCACGCACCACCGCACTCAACAGATGCCTCGACGCTGCTGGAGCAAAGTCACCGAAGACCAGCTAACCACCACCCTCACCCAGAACCCACCCGCCGACACTACCAATCCCGACAACGCCACCCACAACCTCAGACAATGGGTCGACGACTGCGTCAACACCCTCACCCCGCTCAAGTCACCATCCAACAGCCACACCAGCAAGAAAGCCACCTGGTTCACCGAAGACCTCCAGGCCTCCAAACGAACATGCCAAAAATTGGAGAAGAACTGGCTCAGTGAACGATCACCGGACAGCTACATAGGCCACAAGAACGCCACCCGCAGACACCATCAACTCATCACAGCCGAAAAGAGGGCCTCCTTCAAGGACCATCTAGATAACAATGCACACAACGGCAAAGAGCTATTCAACATCGTAAAGGAACTGTTCAACCCCAGCTCCAACACCAACGACATCTTGCCTTCTTCCACCGCACGACCACCACAGGCACCAACTGCCTGCTCTCCTGGACCAGCGCCAACGACAAGGACACCAGCAAGATCATGAACACCATCCACTTCAGATCACTGTAGACCCACGCCCTCACCACATTTTCAACAAAGCCAGCACAGCCATTGTACCCCATCTCCGAAAAGTAATCAACATCTCCTTCAAGACAGCAATCTTCCCGGAGAGCTGGAAACATGCCGAGATCAGCCCCTTACTCCAGAAACCCAAGGCAGACCCCAAGGACCTTAAGAACTTCCGACCCATCTCTCTGCTTCTGTTCCGCCCTCATCGCCGCCACCGATGACATCAGGAACCTGCTTGACAATGGAGAAATAGCGGCCCTCATCCTCCTGGACCTGTCTGCCGCCTTCGACACAGTATGCCACAACACACTACAAACACGCTTACACGACGCCGGAATCCAAGAAAAGGCCCTGGACTGGACTGGACCACATCCTTCCTCTCCGGCAGAACTCAGAGCGTCTGCCTCCCTCCCCTTCCGCTCCAAGGCCACCGAGATCATCTGCGGCGTACCCCAGGGCTCATTCCTCAGCCCTATGCTGTTTAACAGCTACATGGCAACCCTTGCCCACGTCGCCCGACAGCACCACCTCAACATTCATCTCCTACGCTGACGACACCCAGCTGATCATCTCCCTCACCAAAGACTCTCACACCGCCAAAACCAACCTCCACGAAGAAATGAAGGACGTTGACGAATGGATGAAAAACAGCCGACTGAAGCTGCACTCAGACAAGGTAGAGGTCCTCATCCTCGGCGCCACCCACTCAGCCTGGGAAGACTCCTGGTGGCCGACAACACTGGGAACAGCACCAACACCGACTGACCATGCATGCAACCTAGGGGTCATCCTCGACGCCACCCTCTCCATGACTACGCAGGTCAACGCTGTCTCATCATCCTGCTTCAACACCCCCCGAATGCTCCGCAGGATCTTCAAGTGATCCCCACCTAAATGAGAAAAACAGTCACCCAGGAACTCGTCACCAGCAGGCTGGACTACGGAAACGCCCTCTACGCAGGAACGTCGGCCAAGCTCCTGAGACGGCTGCAAAGCATCCAGAACGCCTCTGCACATCTGATCCTTGACATTCCCCACCGCAGCCACATCACACCCCACCTGAGAGACCTGCACTGTCTCCCCGTCAACAAGAGGATAACCTTCAAGCTCTTCCTCCACACGCACAAACCTCTCCACAACACCGGCCCAGCATACCTCAACAGAGGACTCAGTTCTACATCCCCACCCGCCAGCTCCGCTCCGCCGGCCTCGCCCTCGTCACAGTTCCTCGCATCCGAAGAACGACTGCCGGGGGCAGATCCTTCTCCCACCTCACCGCCAAGACCTGGAACACCCTCCCCACCAACCTACGGCAGACCCAAGACCTACTGGCCTTCAGAAGACCCCTCAAGACCTGGCTCTTCGATCAGTAGCTTCACCCCACTGCCCCACCCCCCTCCCCAGCGCCTTGAGACCCTATTGGGTATGTAGTCCGCTTTATAATTGTCCTGATTGATTGATTGATTGATTGAAGACAGCATGTGTGCAGGACTGAATGGGTGGATGAGTGTGTGTATGGGTGTGTTAGTGAGTGAATGACTGTCTCAATAGTGTCTTTATGAGTAACTACATATGTTTTAAACTAGTATATGTGAGTCTTGGTGTATATAAGTGAGTATATGTGAGAGTGAAAGATTGGAAGAGTTCCTGTATAAATTAGTATGTGTTTCTATGACGGATTGCTTAAAAGAGTAAGTATGTGTAAGTTTCTGTAGCAGTAAGTGTGGTGGTGTGTATCACTGTATATGCAATTTAATGGATGTCTGATACTTTGTTTGCATGTGTGACTATGTGTGTGAGTAACTCTATGGATGAGTGTCACTGTCTAACAGGATGTATAGGTATATAAGTACATATGAGTGAGTACATGTATGAGTGACTGTATAGGACTGTTGGTGAATGAGTGGATGTGTGTGTACATTTTGGAATTACTGAATAGGTGTGTTGTAAGTGATATTGATATGTCCATTATTTTGAAAAAGTTTGTTTCTATTTTTGAGTGTGTGTAGCAAAGGTTATATTATGTTGAGAGGAGGTCTGCCACTCTATCACAAGGATGATGTCATCAGTGATGTCATTTGAGTTGTCATGAGTGATGTCACTGACCATGTCATGAGTGATGTAATATGTGACGTCATCAGCAGTTAGCTGAACTAACTATAACGGGGGAATTTCAATGGTTTTGTAAGAGCAAAATGTCCAACTATCTATAACGCCCCTGAAACCTATGGTTTTTTCAGTGAATTTCTAAGGTTTTTTAAATGCTAATTCCTAACTATAACGTGCCTGAAACCTATGTTTTTTTCAGTTAATTTCTAAGGTGTTTGAAGTGCTAGTTTCTAACTATGCTTACAGAGGTAGGACATTTGAAAAAAGAAGAAAAAACACACAGAAAGAAGAAAAAGAAATGCAGAAAGAAGCAACAGAAGTCCTCAAAGATGAAGAAATGTGCAGGAAGAAGGAAGACCTGCAGAAAGAACAAACAGAGGAGCAGAAGGAGGCCTTGTTGCAAAATCATCCTGTACCCATAACTTTTTCAGATGGGTAATGGTGGTAACTGACTCTGACTAACCAGTCCTAGTGCCAGTGCTATTCTGAAAGACACTTAGAATACAGTTAAAACACCTACATACACTAGGGAACACTATGGGTTGGGGTACCCCTGTTATTAGCATGACCGCCTCTGTAAGCCCCTAGTATATAATAGGGCAGGGGGATTAAAACTTCCTCCTAAAATGCGCCACAGGGTGCATTTGCACACTGGTGAAGGGGGTGCTGAGCTGACGTGTGCAAACATGCCCTGTGGCCGTTTTAATTTGGTGCATAAAGTCCCCTTGAAACCTGAGTGTCCCTTTGGGTACAACTAGCCCACCAGGTATCTCCAGTTAGCACCACAGAGCTGCGTTGCAGAGAGGTGTAAAAATGGGCACGGCGTGGACCACCTCTCTGCAACGCAGCGCAGTGGTGCTTACTGGAAGCACCTGGTGGACTAGTTGGCCCCCATGGGCCCTCAAGATTGAAGGGGAATTATTTCCCCAACTTACAATGCATCACAGGGCGTGTTTGCACACATCACCTCAGGCCCAGTCCACTCTCTTCACAACAGTGTAAACGCGCCCTGTGGCCAATCTAAGTTGAGAGATTAAGTCCCCTTTAATCCTAAGGGTCCCTAGGCTCAAACTAGCCCACGAGATACCTGCAGTAAGTGCCACGGAGCTGCATTGCAGAGAGGTGTAAAAAGGGGCGTGGCCTCTGAACACCTGTCTGCAATGCAGCTCCCTGGCTCATACTGAAGATACCTGTTGGGCTAGTTGCCCTCAAGGACCCTCAGTATTGAAAGAGAATTAATTCCCCAACTTACAACTCGCCACATAGAGCGTTTGGACAATGGTGAAGGAAGGGGGCGTGGCCTGAGATGACATGTCTGCAAGCACGCCCTGGTGTGCATTTTAAGTTGGAGAATTAATTCCTCCTCAATCCTGAGGGTCCCTGGGGGCCAACTAGCCCACCAGGTACCTCCAGTATGCACCAGAGAGCTGCATTGCAGAGAGGTGTTACAGAGGATTAACTTCCCTTGAATCCTGGGGGTCCCTGGGGTGCAACTAGCTCACCAGCTACCTCCATTAAGCAGCACATAGCTGCGTTGCAGAGAGGTGTAAAAAGGGGCGTGGCCTCAGAACACCTCTCTGCAATGCAGCCCCCAGGCGCATACTGGAGGTTCCTTGTGGGCTAGTTGGCCCCCAGGGACCCCCAGTAATCAAGGGGAGTTACTCCTCTGAACACCTATCTGCGCCAGAGTGCTTCGAGGAGGGGGCGTGGCCTCCCGCGCGATGCGGGTCTTGTATTTATTTATTTTAAGAAGGGGGGCTGCCTGCTCCCTAATTATTATTTTTTTAAATCATTTGGAAGGGGGCCGGGTGGCCCCCCTCCCGAGGCCTTAATTGTCCAGGGGCAGGCATTTTTTTTATAAAAAATTCTTTTGGAGGGGGGATGCGTTGCCCCCCTCCTCAGGTCACTTAAAGCCCCAGACTTTGTTTTGAAAAAAAATGTAATTACAATTTTGGGAAGGGGGTTGCGTGGCCCCACTCTCAAGCCACTTTTAGCCCCGGGACCCCATCCCCCGGGACTGGTTCTCCATTGGGGACCGTGGGGGGGTCTCGACTCCCCCCACGGTCCCGCCGGCTCCCAGCATCCCTCGGGAGCCGGCATTGCTTTTCCACATGGGGAGCTGCTAAGATTCAGCTACCCGTGTGGAAAAGCAATTTGGTTTGTATTTTGAAAGAGAGAGCAAGTTTCCCTGCTCTCTTTTTCAAAATCTAAACCAAGTTTTCTATGAGAGCGTGGGAGCCGCAAGACTCACGCCCTGCCATAGCAAACTACAGTGTCCCAGGGGTGGGCACCCCGGGACACTGCAGGAGCCGGCCCTTGGGGTTGGCGGTCCCCAGGGCTATGACAAGGCTCTAGGGGGGGGCTGCACGGCCCCCCTCCCACAATTTACAAAGCCCCGGGGGGTGGTGGTCCCCGGGGCCAATTTCACTATTTAGTGCCCCGTGGAGGTGGCGGTCCTCGGGGCATATGGGGGGGCTTGAGCCCCCCACACATGTTTTAAAAAAATATATATAAACGGAAAATCAAGCCCCGGGAGGTGGCGGTCTCCGGGGCTGCAGGGGGGCCATGAACCACCCGCATATATTGTTATAAAGCCCCGGGGTGGCGGTGCCCGGGGCTTGAAGGTCCTTTGAGCCCCTCACCCATGTATTTTGTAGCCCCGGGGAGTGGCGATCCCCGTTGCTGGGGCTGTGAGCCCACCACACATATTTGATAAAAACCCTAGGGGTGGCGGTCCCGGGGGCTGGGGGGCCCCTCTGGGCCCCCCATTACATTAAATATTATTGCCCCCAGGATTTGGCCCTCCGGGGGCTAATTATTAACGAAGCACGGGAGCCTGCGCTTTGTTTTTTTTTCCACGGCAGGATCCACACACCCTGTGCGGATTTTGCCGATTTAAAAAAAATATATGTTTTTTGCACCCTGGGGGTCATTGTGGGACACCCTAAGCAGGCCTAGGGGGTCAGGGTGTTTCTACCCTGCTCCCTTTTTGCCGTTTGTGCACTTGTTTCCATGATTTCTTGTGCCTCGGTCCTACCGAGGCACAAGATGGCTGCCAACACTTCCTGGTTTGGAGTGTTGACAGCCAATTAGCATAAAGCTTGTGCTCGGGAGGATCCGCGGCCCTAGATATATATGTGTTTTTACTTTTTTCTCAGCAACTACTGAACGGATTTACACCATTTAACAAAAAAGCACCTTTCTGAACCAAGGGCTACCTCTTTGCCAAATTTGGTGTAATTCCGTTCAGCAGTTCGGGCTGTAGCCGCGGTTAAAGTTTCCTATGGAAAATTGCATGGGGAAAACACGTTTTGGGACCCTCCTTTATTCTCGGTCCCTGCTTGACAAATCACCCCGAAACTTTCAGGATAGGAACGGACCGGAGCTGGCCATAAGTTTTGAAAATTTCGCGAAGATTCGCCGACTGGCGCCAAAGTTATTGGAAATAGAATGTTGCAGATTTCCTATGGAAAATAGGTTCTAACTATAACTACCAACTGGTGACCGCCAGTAGGTAATAAGATAACTCCAATGTTATCATTGTAGTAGTGAAAAATTAATTTAAGAGTTTTTCAGTACCAGGTTATGTAAAACTTAAAAGTACATGACCTGCGTTTTAAATACATTGCACCCTGCCCTCTGGAATTTCCAGGGCCTACCTTAGGAGTGACTTAAATGTATTAAAAAGGAAGTTTGGGCCTGGCAAAAAGTTTGATTTCTAAGGCCAAAATAGCATTTTAAAACTGCACACACAGGCTCTGCAGTGGAAGGCCTGAGACATGTTTACCAGGGCTACTAAATTGGGTGGCACACTCAGTGCTGCAGACCCACTAGTAGCATTTAATTTATAGGCACTGTGCATAGGTAGTGCCACTTTACTAGGGACTTACATATTGGGTATAAGCTATTCTGACATATTTTAAGGAGGGAGCACAAACACTTTAGCACTGGTTAGTAGTGGTAAAGTGTTCTAAGGCCAACAAAAACGAATTCAGCAACAAATAGGTGGAGGAAGGCACCCTACAAAAAGAGCTAGGTTGAACATACAGGATTTGACAGTCTCTGTTTTTCCTGGCTATCAACAGTTTTGCTTGCAATTAACATGCCGAGGAGTATCAGTGCTGCCTTCTCCTCTTAGTCCATTAGGAGGATGAGCTCCTACATTATACTGGCTATTGCTGTTTCTGTGTCTCTCACATGTTTAAACCTTGACTGGGACCGGTGGTCATGGGAGATAGTATGCTTCAGTTGTCTCTTGACCTCATTCCAGGATCCAACTGTGGAAAAAGTAGTTAGAGAGAGGCCTGTAATTAGCTAAGTGCTTGAGGTCTGCTTTAGGTTTTTCAGAAGTAATTACTGTTCTTTGGAATCCTCATATCACATACTTTCCAGCACTTTTAAATCATCTATCTGCTGTGTTCTGTTATGTAAGGGTATTTATTTTCAAAACGACGATCAGACCATGGAGTTTTATCGAGGCGTGATTCAGTTTGTGACTGTCTGTATGATAATCGTGTACTCTCTTGTAGCATCTGCAATAAGTGTTTCTCTGTCTTCACACATCATGGCAATTTTTCTTTCTTTCTTGCCATTTTTAACACTGATTTTGTTGGTAGAAGATGTTAAAGCTCTCAGCGTGGATTTAGTCCTCTAATATTTCTGTGTTTGATGGTCATGATAAAAATGGTGCCAATGTATTCCTGTTGAAATAGGTAGGATTTTCTAATTTACCAGGAATTACATAGGTAGGGAGTCTCGTAATTTCATCCAGTGAGAGTTATGATGGGTAGATTCCTGTCAGTCCATGAATACGTGCAGGATGATAATCATGGAAGTGTACTGACTGTTCATTTGCTCCTGTAAGATCTTGGTTGCTGCCAGGCTGAAGCATTTTATAGACAGCTTATTGTATGTAATCGTGTGCAGAACGTTTTTGGGTGAATGACCCTCAAGATGCTTGAATTAAAGTACTGGGCATGATTTGCTCATTTCTTGGTCATACTTAATCAGAAAATATTTACTTTTTCTATTGGCGGTTATTAGCATAGATTTGTGAGTCTTCTTGAAAGCAGTGTGCAGCAGACAGGAGGCCCTCACCCGGGATGGTCACGCTGGACATTGCATGGACTTGGGCGAGTTCTCCTTGTTTGATGTTGGTTGTTTTGCAGTTTTCTAGGTGGGCTGACTGTGGGTGCAAAGATATCCACTTGCACAAGAGGCTGTGGTATGCTTAACCGCCCTCTGCCAACTCTATCCATTTTCATCTCAGGGGGCAGATTGAGGAATGCAGTGATATGTTGGGTCAGAGACCAAAGAATATGGACCTGAATCTTCAGAGGTCCTATTGCTGCCAAGTACTGCCCTCAAGGCATCATTCTGATGTGGAGGCAGTAGGGTAGTGACACTTTGAGGGTTCCCTGGTCTGCCTGTGGGATGAAGCTAATTATGACTAGTTACCAACCAGAGACCTTCCATTTGGTTAGGTATTTATGGCAGAGAAGAGGCAGGGGCATTGGTTGTTATTGACTCGTTGATCATGGAAAGCCAATTGAGGTGGCATCGGACCCAATCAGATCAGGTCTGCAGCACCTCTGCCACCCACTGAGATTACAGCGGCTGCTGCTGTTATTAGGAGTGGGCTTCAGTGATGGATCTATGGACAAGACAGATATGGCACCATCTATGTCAGCCTTGAACTTCAGGCATCTTTGGGAGTCTCAGAAGTCTTAGTAGAGGATGCTCCATCATACTCACAGAGATTATTTTTCTTGAGGTTGTAGACTTTTTTCGGCTTGAAATCTGAGCGGGACACAGCCAACCCACATGTTCAACACAGCGGTTTGGTCTCTGACAGTAACTCTATGCCTCATTTCCCTCATAGGGCAAAGAAAAGTAATGATCTAACATAGCCTGGATGAGGATCCCCCGACTAGTGGAAATTGATCTCCAGTTAGGAGTTTCTATCACTGAATAGACCCCTGCTGTATGATACAAGGTGTATAGCACATTGATTCCAATTGAAATACTCTTATTAAAATATCCTTGTAACCAGTCAGCAGATAGGATTCCATTCTCTGTCTGTGGTTTCTGCTTTTAGTTCTTTCCCTTCCAGATCAAACTTATATTCCAGAATTGCCATAAATACAAACTGGCCCGGGATCGGCTCATTAGGCCTAAGATTCATGAGGTATTTGTAAGTGCCAGTACCCCATCTAAGACTCAGCACATGCATGCATCACCAACAGGTGTTTGTTCAGGTGTTATTTTTGCTTATTGTTATCATTTAAGTGTGACATTGCCACTAAGCAGAGCTCTTCGACATATGGTCTTTAAGGTATGTCACAGATAATGCTTTACATCTTTATTCCAGTTTTTGTTTTCTGTCTCTCTTAAGTTTTCTCGTCTGCAGGTGGAGGACTCTATCCTGTTCAGAATAAACTTTGGTGTTTTTTTAAACTTTGACTTGGTGCTTTTTTTAAAACTTTGACTTGAATATAATTGTTTGGGGCTAACTATTTACAATGTATTCTGTCATATTGCAGAGATCCCCCAATATCCACTGCTTTTGAATTATATAAGTAGGTGGACCCGATGAAGGTGGATTCAATTCATAAGCTCCACCGAAATATATGTTGACCGCATGCCACAAGCTCCTAACCTGAAGCACAACAACAGCTACATTTGAAGTTATCTACCTGTTGTCTCTATTAGTGTATGTAATTTTGGGTTGGGATGTCTATGAATGCGATTTGTATGTGAATGTGTGCTGTAGTGTGTAAGGAGAGAGTGGACTTGTGTGGTTGTTGGTTGGGGACAGAATAAGATATATGTAATGAACTGTCTCTGCATAACTGTATAGCTTCTATTTTTTTAAAGGTTCATGTTGAATATAAAGAGAATGTGTTATATCATGGAAGAATGGTGTAATCTGCACTGATGAAAACTACCTGTGTGCACAGAAATGCATTTAATATAACCAACATGTCTAAAACGGTTGAAATAATCTCATGAGTACAATCTGTATGCATTAAGTCAATTCATGTTTAGCCCATAGAGCTTAGACTAGCCAATAGAGAAGAAATACAAGTCTAGGGGAAGTTAGTTCTTTATAAACTGTAGTGTCAGAAGTCTGACCAGAGTGGGCTACCATGTTTGGGCTTACATTTTCCAAAAGACTTGAAGCAACGCAGGTGGCAAGTGGTGAGGCTGCAGTGAGTAACTCATCCAAGAGCAAACATGTCCTTTGTCTTATGAGACAGCAGATTCTAAGGCCTTAGGGCTTTCGGTCAGCATGTCTTATTACTGAAGATGAGAGCTGATGGTTTGTGCGTTGAGTCTGCTTTCACTTTGCCTGCTGTGCTGTTAACCCATAATAATATTGTCAGAAACAGGTTATACCCCCAAACATATGTATTCACCGAAATAAACTTTAGTAAACATTGAGTTATACTCATTATGGGGATGCTACCAGCCAAACTGAGTTAGTGAAATGTTGAGAAAACATAGGAAAGCCCCTTAAAATTCACAAAACTAACAAAATGAGTGAAATTAAGTTGATAAACAACTCACCTAAGTTACATGTCAAGAGTACCAGGAGATGCTCCAGGGTGAACAAATGTTTCTGTGCATTCACAGGGTTTTGTTACTTGGAATTAAATGAAATGAAGAGGACTATAGGAATTTGTTTTGTATCACATTGGCTAATTGTCAGGTTTGCAATCAGCTTGTACAGAGGATCCAAAGAGAGTGAAGGTATTTCCACTTATAACCACATCTACAGAAATATGATAGTCACTGCTAGGGGTCGGGAAAGTGGAATGGGATAAGAGAGAAAGCAGAGGCACATGACTCCACCGGTTGCGCCTCATCACTTGGCTGGTCAGCGGGGTCTGTGGAATGCAGGGAATTCCTACAAAGGAAGAGATACCTTAAGGATTTTGTCATACACAGAACTAACTGTAACTACAACTGTGGCTAGATGTGCCTGTGTGATCAGCTGTCTGCAGTATGATATGGAACAGTTAATTGCTGAAAACTAAGGGGAAGACTTACTAGTTTCTCATGCAGCACAGTGCACCAGCCGCAAATGCTGCACTGCTTTATGTGAGAAGACAAGAGCAGGACAGGACCATATTTACATAAATGCGGCACTCCCCTCCCCTTTCCCTAGCGCCTGTGCAGAAATATGCTGAGGTGCGCCATGGGCCACCTTTGCACTACAGTGCAAAGGTATCCCCATGAGTCTAGCATAGGTTTTGTACTGGAAGGGAAACCTTCCAGTACAAAATAACATGCTTAGACTAACTTTAAACCTTTTCCGGTCATGCATGTGTGATGTAGTCAGAACAGAAATGAGAAATGAAAGCATTTCTCCTTCATAGCCCTTATTTGAAATGGGCCCTATTTTCTTACGCTAAACCATGTTTACTTTTTTAAGTAAATAGGGTAGCATCAGAAACCTTGGGTGGTTGCATGGGAATGCCCGTACACTACCTATGGTACGCGCCCTTTGCACTAAGTAATGCAAAGCAGGGCTATCCGCTGCCATGCGCTACATTCGAGTGTTTTCCAGCCCTAAACAAGTTTAGCGATAGAAAGTAAATTAATATAAAAAGATTTAACGTTGTATTGCGTCACCTTTTGTGACACAAACACAGCATTAAATCTTAGACCAGTTAATCACCACCCTCGCCCAGAACCCACCCACCGACCCCACCAATCCAGACCCCACAGCCCGCAACCTCAGACAGTGGATCGACAACTGCGCCAACACCCTCACCCGCTCAAGAAACCCTCCAACAGCCACGCCAACAAGAGAGCCACCTGGTTCACCCACGAGCTCCAAACCTCCAAACGCGCATGCCGGAAACTGGAGAAGATATGGCTCCAATAACGCACACCGGACAACCATGCAGCCCACAAGGACGCCACCCGCAGACATCACCACCTCATCAGATTAGCCAAGAGATCCTGCTTCAAAGACCGTCTGGATAACAACGCACACGACAGCAAAGAGCTCTTCATCATCGTAAAGGAACTCTCCAACGCCTGCGCCAACGCCAACGACATCCCGCCCTCACAAGAACTGTGCGACTCACTAGCCACCTTCTTCCACAGCAAGATCGCTGACATCCACGACAGCTTCAACACCACGACTGCCCCGACTACGCCAGACTCCATCCCCCCTGTGAACACCACCAGCGTCAACCACCTGACCTCCTGGTCCAACGTCAACGACGAAGAAACACGCAAGGTCATGACCTCCATCTACTCAAGATCTCCCAGACCTGTGCCCACACCACGTATTCAACAAAGCAGACGCTGCCATTGCACCCCAACTACGGAAGGTCATCAACATCTCCTTCGAAACAGCGACATTCCCGGAAAGCTGGAAGCACGCCGAAATCAATACCCTCCTCAAGAAGCCCAAGGCGGACCCCTAGGACCTCAAGAATTTTGGGCCCATCTCCCTGCTCCCCTTCCCCGCGAAGGTCATCGAGAAAATCGTCAACATACAATTGGCCCGCCACCTGGAAGACAACAACATTCTGGACCCGTCCCAGTCCGGATTCAGACGAAACCACCGCAACGAGACAGCCCTCATCGCCGCCACAGACGACATCAGGCGCCAACTAGACAACGGCGAAACATCAGCCCTCAGCCTCCTGGACCTGTCAGTCGCCTTCGACGCGGTCTGCCATCGCACTCTAAAAACATGCCTCCTAGAAGACGGAATCCAAGAAAAGGCCCTTGACTGGACCACGTCTCCTACTTCCTCTCCTGCAGAACTCAGAGCATCCGCCTCCCACCCTTCCGTTCCGAAGCCACCGACATCATCTGCGGCGTTGCCCAGGGCTCATCCCTCAGTCCGACGCTGTTCAACATCTACATGGCCCCCTCGCACAAATGACCCGCCATCACAACCTCAACCTCATCTCCTACGCCGACGACACCCAGCTCATCCTCTCCCTCACCAAGGACCCACACACCAAAAAAAACAACCATCACAAGGGAATCACGGCAGTCGCCGGCTGGATGAGGAACAGTCTGAAGCTGAACTCAAGCAAAATGGAGGTCCTCATCCTCGGACCCACCCCCTCAGCCTGGGGCGACTCCTGGTGGCCTACCACACTGGGAACAGCACCAACACCCACTGACCATGCACGCAACCTAGGATTCATCCTCGACTCCTCCCTCTCATTGTCTAAACAGGTAAACGCTGTCTCCTCCTCCTGCTACAACACCCTCCGCATGCTACGTAGGATCTACAAGTGGATCCCGACCGAAACAAGAAGAACGGTGACACAGGCCCTCGTCAGCAGCAGACTGGACTATGGCAACACACTCTATGCAGGAATCTCAGCCAAACACCTGCTACGACTACAAAACATCCAAAACGCTTCCCCACGACTGATCGTCAACGTCCCCCGCCGCAGCCACATCACCCCCCTCCTGGGAGACCTACACAAGCTCCCCATCGACAAGAGGATCACTTTCAAGCTCCTTACTCACGCACACAAAGCACTCCACAACACCGGACCAGCCTACCTGGACAGCAGACTCAGCTTCCACACCCCCACCCGCCTGCTCCGCTCCTCCAGCCTCGCCTTCAAAGCCGCCCCCCGTATCCAATGAACGACCTCCTGCGGCAGATCCTTCTCCTACCTTGCTGCCAAGACCTGGAACACCCTCCCCACCCACCTACGGCAGACCCAAGACCTACTCGTCTTCAGAAGACTCCTCAAGACCTTCGAGCAGTAGCAGCACCCCTCCCCTTAGCGCCTTAGGACTTTCACGGGTAAGTAGCGCGCTTTACAAATACTCTGGTTGATTGATTGATTGATTAGTAAATAGAGCCCAAAATATCCTAAAATATTTTTATTAAAACTACCTCAAGAGTCATCACTTTAGACTCACTTTTGAGAACGAGTCAGAGACTCACGTAGAATTTTGTACACTGGCAAGTTTCACCACTCAGGATGAAACATTGGGGCATATGTACAAGAACATGTCAAAGTGCGGAGTTGCGCCAAATTTGGCAGGGCCATGCTTCAAACATTTCCAAAAGGCATGGATATGATGTATTTACAACAATACGGCGCGCCTCTGTGTTTCCTTAGTGCTGACTCTAAAATTATCTGCCTAGCCGCCAATGCAGGCAACCTTGCATAATAGTGCAAGGGTGCCTGTGTTGTAGTGAATGATTGTTTATAAGGAGGAAGGTCCCCCTTCATGCATATAAACAATAAAAATGGTGTTATGCTCTTTCAAAGCAAAAACAGGGGGACAAATTAAGTATTTCACCTAGTTTTGCCATTCTAAAGCCTGCTTCTGCATGGCATTAGTATTTGTGCTGCACCGGATTTACACACCCTTGTAAATGTGGGGCAGCATTAAAAAGCAATGGGTGCTGCGGTGGAATGCCCACAGCAAACCCATTGCATGCCCCTTTCACACCGATACCTGCATGAAAGAGTACCATATTTACAAAGCAGTGTTAAGCAACAAAAAGTGGCTTAACTCCACTTTGTAAATATGGAGCAGGGCACTGCGCCCCAGGAACATCATTAAAAGTGATGTTCCTGTGGCGCAATGCCCTTGTAAATATGCACCTTTTTTACGATACATGGGTTATACATTGGTTATATTTGATTTCTGAGAAGTTGATGAAGTTTAGAGTCTCGACCAATCACATGCCCAAAATGTGATGCATACGTTCTTAACAATTTGCTGATTTTCCTGTATTGTCTGGCCCTCCTCTGGTTCCTGCAAGCTGTAAGTAGCAATATCTCTATATCTATAATATCCTCTACGGGAGCTAGAAGTAACCAATGTTATTCTTATTTTTGGTACACCGAGCCAATAGCTCTGCTTGCCAACAAGAAGAACGAAGCTGCTATTTCATATTATATGCTTTTATTGGCTAGGCAACAGGTTAATAACAGACATTGGATTTAGCAATTATCAACAACGGTTGGGGCACGGGGATAGGTAATTAAATGCACTTATCTACTGGATATCAGTTCAGGAAAAAGGGCAACGCTCATAGTACATTTTAAGGGTAAAGATTTTTTTTAAAACTCTTTTTAGGACATCATTAGCAGACACTGGGAAAGAGGCGAGGGCGACAGGCTTGGGGATTCTTGTTGCCTGTGGGTGAAGGTATCACTGACCTTCAGGGCACTCTGGGGCATATTATCATGAACAGGCGATAAAATTATCGCCGCTTTATCGGCAGGAAACTGCTGCTAAAGCGGCGATAATGGGCTTGATAATATGCCTTTGTGAATTCCCATAGCTGCCCTGGTTAACACCAGAACCTGGGCTGCTATGGGAATTCACAAGGACATATTATCAAGCCCATTATTGCCGCTTTAGCAGCAGTTTCCTGCCGATAAAGAGGCAATAATTTTATCGCCTGTTCTTGATAATATGGCCCTATGTTCCCAAGTGGCAGAAAGTTACAGATTCAAAAATATTATCACTGGTGTAACACGCATAATTGGTTTGCTGATAATTTCACAGACCGACATGAAATCACTTTCTTTGCTTTTGTTCTACTCTTTGCTTTCCTCTCTTCGACTCTCTGTCTTTCTCTAACACTTCACTTGTATTTTATAAAATGCGGTGAGTTCCTCTCTTTTTGTGCCTCCTATGAGTCCTCTGCCTGTAGTGCACATAAGGGGTGCATCTTCTGCTCAGAGAGGCGCATGTCCAATAGTAGAGGCAGGCCAAATCTACTAAAAACTATGGGCCTTATCTACAACAAAGTAACGCAGCGCTCTGTTGCAAGCTTTTTGGCTGCGACACGCTGCGTTACTTTGGAAGCATAGGAATGTGCCATTTCTACAACAAAATGGCGCATTCCTTTGCTCTCCCTTGCACTGGCGCACAATTGCCTGCCGTGCGCTGAAGCATGCCCTCTTGCACCAATGTGCAAGGGTGGCTGCGTTGCAGGGATTTTTGCTTTTGTGCAGGGAGGCAAACCTTCCTGCACAAAAACAATCACAAGAGGTGTTTTCCTCTTTCTATGCGTGCTGCAGAATGCAGCACGCATAGAAAGAGGAAAAAGCGAGTAAAAATTAAAACATTTCTCCTTCTTGTGCCTCCCTACCCCTGGGGTGGAGTAGCATTCTGACACATTTCCAGGTTTACAATTTCTCGTAAATATGGAAATATGGCAGAATCCGTGGGTGTTGCGTGAGAACACCCACAGCAACACCAACGACATGCCCCTTTCACGCAAAGTGATGCGTGATAAGGGGCCATATTTACAAGGCCACGAAAAGTCACGCAAAGTGGCTTTACTTGGCCTTGTAAATATGAGGCAGCACACTCCGCTGCATCACAAAAAGTGACACACCAGCGATGCAAGAGGCTTGTAAATATGCCCCCTATGTATACAAATTGCTAAAATATTTCTTCAGTTCTGTGCGAAATTGAGGAAGGACCTGCCTAAACAATGGTGAAAAATTGTATTTTTGTTTCTTGGACCACTGTCAGTGATAATGCGGAAACAACATCAAATTGTGAAATTTGTTTATTTTCTAAATATCTACATTTCAGGAAACAACATAATTGAATAATGTAGGGTCTCAGTTCCCGGTTAACCTCTCTTCAGCTATAAATTGTGGCCTCATTTATAACATTGTGGCGCAGGTCAGCATGCTGATGCTTCCTGCTGCACTGCCCTGAGTAAAAAAAAAAGGCAGGAATGCACCACATCTATAAGATACAGCACTTCATGTCCTCATCCACTGCACTGGTGTAAAAATGGCTGCCTATCACCAACGCAGGCATCCTTGCACCATCAGGGTGTCTGCATTGTTGGAATGCTTGTTTTTGTGCAGGAAAGTACACCTGCGTGCACAAGAACAATCAATGGAGGTGTTTCCTCTTTTTATCTGTGATGCAGAACGCTGCACACATAGATAGAGGAAAAAATGAGGAGAAATAAGGGTATTTCTCCACGTTACGCCTCCCCTGGGAGGCATAGGCTTTTGACGGATTCTCAGGTTTACAAGTCCTTGTAAATTTGGGAATGCATCAATATCTATGGGTGTTTCGTGGGAACACCCACTGCAACGCCCAAGTAATGCCTCTTTGACGTAGAGTAAGGCAACACAGATATTTGTGCTGCTTTGCCTTGCTCCATATCTGCGATGCCATGAAAAGCCAAGTATAGTAGCTTTGCGTGGCCTCATGAATATAGGTCTGCAATCCACGCTGCCGGAGCATAGAAATAAGTGATGCAGCAGCGGCGCAGACTCCTTGTAATAAGCCCTGTGAGTATTGGCAAAATGTCACCATCTGCCAAACAACTCACAACATATATCTATTCGCTTCTTTTCTCTTTTTTTACACATTTGTTTATTTGATTTTGTTTGTTTTCAAATAACACAACCAAGAAGAATTGTGAGCAAAAATGAGAAGAAAGAAACATGAATAATTCCACTGCACGTTT
The DNA here is from genome assembly GCF_964263255.1 of Lissotriton vulgaris. Taxonomy (NCBI): domain Eukaryota; kingdom Metazoa; phylum Chordata; class Amphibia; order Caudata; family Salamandridae; genus Lissotriton; species Lissotriton vulgaris. The sequence goes on along the minus strand of NC_141691.1, from coordinate 1,884,507,432 downwards.
TGTATGTTTGGTGTCTATCTCAGCTGTCTTTTTGTAACCTGGTACCTGGTATCCATACCTTTACTCACCTTTCTTCATGCCCCTTAGCATATACTCGCTGCATCTGCTATAGAGGGATAAAAGTCACTAGGTAACTGTGTGAAATTGACAAGGCAGGTTCTCTGCAAAGTCTTCCTGAAGGAATCCATCCTTTACTGGATTCTCTATGGATATTTAGATTTTTGTGCATCATGAGTGCTTGGATTTTGGCCATTGGGTAGTTTGCATATGCCTCTCCCTGAAATTTGGTGTCTTGTTTGGCATCCCTATCAATCAGATGTAAAATATGCACTAACGGCATAGGCTGTGTAAATGTCAAAACACATATGAGACCACAGCAACATTTTCGCCACCGACGTTTGGAGCAAATTTTCTGTCTGGAGCTTGGCTACACACGTCACACTATTAGGAGTTTAAAGGAAAAACATAAGGTTTTCAATAATTGAAATGCTAAATTTATCAATATGTATGTCTGTGTTCATTAATTTTTGGTGAATAGAATATGACCTTCTGAATTTGTTAACATTTCTATCTTTCTAAACATGAAAGTATAATAAAAAGATAATACGTCTAGGAATGTGGAATGTGCTACGTAATTTGCGCTTTACTACAAAACATACTGCACAATTTGAATTTAGCAGAACAAAATGCCACCTAAATTTCCTTTCCTTGGTTGTTTATTTGGATGAAACTCAGTCAATTTTGAGAAACCGGCCACAAAAATCCAACACCAATTTCAGCTTCTAATGCCACATAATTCTAATCAAGGTGAACCCCTCAGAGTGCACTGTTAAAGATGATTTGTATGGCTAGGTGGCTTGCACGCCGGCAGCAGAGGACGGACTTCCCGTGAGCTCCGCTTCGGACGAAAACGCGGATGCCGTGAGGTCCCTTCCAGCCGTTTCTCGAACGGCTTTTCTCATCAGCAGTGGTGTCGGAAGGCATACAGACCATGGAGATGCAATTGTGCGGTGTCTCCCAGTGGCGGAAAGGCTTATATTTGATCCGGTAATCTGAACTCTCTCTTCAAATCGGGTGGCTGCCATTTTGTTTCCTGTTTACCGCGAATGCCTCCCTGCACCTGCTTTTCATGCTGCGCTTCCTCCTACATTAATGCTGATAATTCTGAATGATTATTGCAGCGTGGCCTCATCATTTTATCAGCGTTTTTTAATCTTTGTTGGATGCCAAATGCATTTTGCTTCTGATTTTTGCTGTTCTTACAGTTTTCCTGAAGAGATATGGCCGCCATTTTAAGTCCACTACATATGCTCTGCTGCTTGTCGTTTTGAGGATCTCTCCTGTGCCTGTTTTTGAGACCTTATACCTGACTTTCTTGGCTCTTATTTTCTTTTGATTGAGCTCACGTTCTTTGCCTCCTGTGTCTTCCTAGCGCTCTGGTTTTTATATTGGACATGTTTTTTTCTTCCTGTGTGGAGAAACCACGGCCGCCATTTTAGGAGTTACTAGGCTTAATCTCCAGTGTGCCTCTACTTTCATCATTTGGTGACACCATCTTTAAAGTGACTTTACCTTTATGAACTAATGTTTTATTCTTCTGCTGGCTTTCATTGATGCTCTCTATTTATGCTGTGGTTCTTATCACATAGTATAGCTGGTTTTCCCTGCTTTTCGTCCAGTGAGGGTATCAGCACTCAAGAGTAGTGCGTCTTTTTGGCTCCTCCTTCAGTTTGCTTCATTTTAAGCCACGCACTGTATGTCCCTCTTACTACCTAAGTATCTCTGAGCCAGTTCATTGGATCCTGCAGCTCTCTGTTGGTACCTACCTGCATACGGCAAATTGTCAGACGTCCATCATCATGGCAAATAATTCCATCTCTCCTAAAGTGTCACAAACTGGAACTAAACCTAAGAGGCGTAAGAATCACCCGCCTTCTCCTATTGCATCTTCTTCTAATCCTGTTTTGGATTCCATTCTGGAAGAGGTGCGTGGCCTACAACCTTTTATGTCCGCTACTAATGCAAAACTTCAACAAATTGAAAAGCGCTGGGCTGGTATGGAGGGCAAAGTTTTGAATCTGGAACAACGAGTGAGCGATATTCATGATGTCTCAACTAAAATTCCATTGTTGGAACAGGAGATCCTCAAACTCAAACTACACACTGAGGATTTGGAAAATCGTAACCGTAGGAATAACCTACGCGTTTATGGTGTTCCGGAAAATTTGGAGGGCCTTGATATGGTCTCCTTTATTCGTAAATTTCTTCAGGAACTTTTGGATCTTCAACCAGCTTCCCACCCTCTTAACATCCAGAGGGCTCATAGACTTGGTCGCATTAATTCCAACTCCTCCAAACCACGTGGCATCATTCTGCTGTTCCTTGAATTTACAGAATTAATGTCTGTCCTGAAAGCTGCCAGGATCAAACGACGTCTCCAGTGGTCTGGCCATAACATTTTTATCTCTCAAGACCTTTCCTCGGACACGAATGAACGACGAAAGGAGTTCTTGAATCTTCGACCTTTAATGCGACAACTGAACATTCAATATGGAACTCTGCATCCTTGCTTCTGCAAGATCACGCATAATGGCCGCACCAGATCCTATTACGATTCGCAAAAACTTCACGAATTTCTTCTGAGTGTCTCTCCGTCCAATATGGACACTGCTCATTAGTGTCTTTCTTTTCTTTCCTTCGCTAATTGCTGTTATTCGATTCTTCCTAGCCTCTTTTCCTTTTTCTCCTTTATTCTGGATCTACTCCTTGAGGCTTTGTCCTCACATCCTTGTGTGTTTCCTTTTTGTATAAGTCCTGTCTCTTGGTCGCTCATGGGCTGTGTTCTTTCTCTGGCGCATCCTCGCCTCAGATGTCTTGGTTACTCTCTCCTTCTCTGATCAGGCCTTTGTGCCTTGATCTGTCTCCTGTCCTTACCTATCTTTCTTCTTTTTCTCTCTTCTATCTCTCTCTGTGCTATCTTTTGCCTGAGCGGTCTCTACTTTTACCTCTATTCTTACAATTACTGTTTCCTCGTTTTTTGGCTCATGTTGGTTCTGTTGTTGTGAGCGTCTTCAGAATCACCTGTCTAACTGGTATTTTTTGTCTTCCCTTTTGTAGTGATCTCCTTACCATGTGTCGCTTCCATTTGTCGCCCATCCTCCTCTCCTCCCAACATGTGTAATTTTGTCTCTTGGAATGTGCGAGGTCTTTGTCATCCTGTCAAGCGTCAGAAGGTATTGTCTCACTTAACCAAATTTCATTCACAGGTTGCTTTTCTTCAAGAAACTCATTGCTCGGATGTTGAATCACTTAAACTTAAGAGACATTGGGTGGGTCAGGTTGTTTTTTCTCCTGCTGTTCTCAAAAAGGGAGGGGTTGCTATATTGTTTCACAAAGCTTTAAATGTTCAGATTATTTCCTCCCAACATGATGATGAAGGACGTTGGGCAATGGCTAAGGTTGTTATACACAACAAGACGATGGTTTTGTTGAACATATATGGCCCTGCTCGCCCAGACCCAAAATTTTGGAAAGACATCAAAGTTCTCATTGCATCCATAGATTGTCCTGATTTTATTGTGGCTGGTGATTTTAACCAATGGTTAGATCCTTTTTCAGACCGATTATCCTCTAGTAAATTTCAGCCTGACAAATCTCATAAGAGTTTTCAATCTGCCATTGCCTCGCGTCCTTTATATGACTCCTGGAAAATGTGTAATCCTGATTTATTGGAATATACTTTTTTTTCTAATGTTCATCACACTCGCTCAAGAATTGATTATATTATGATTAGTCAGTCTCTTTTACCCTCCATTCAGAAATCTGTTATTGGCTCTATTTTTATCTCCGGCCATGCTCCTGTTTACACTACCCTAGATCTCTCCCTTACCTCCTCTAAATTTAGTCGGTGGAAATTTAATTATTTTCTTTTATCTGATGCCACTTTCATGAAAAAATTTACCGAGTTTTTCAATGAATACTTTTCTTTTAATAAGCCCTCAGACACCTCAATTCCCATCACCTGGGATACTTTTAAAGCTTCTTTTCGAGCCTTTACGATTTCATATGTTTCTACAAAAAATAAGCTTAATAGACAGAAATATGAAGATCAGCTTAAACAGATTAAAAACCTTGAACACATATATTTTACTTCTAAATCCTCCTCTGCCCTCCAGGACTTGATTCTCGCCAAAACAGACCTTAACAAAATTATCACTAATGAAGCTTGTCACACCCTCCTTAAAATAAAATCTAAATTCCACGGTGGCCAAAATAAAGCAGGGAAAATGCTGGCCAATTACTTGAAAATAAAGTCAGAACGCAAAGCGGTTGGCCCAATCTTTAATGATTCTCCTAATAAATTGGTTACTTCTGATGAAGACATTGCTGAAGTATTTCACAACTATTACCAAGCCCTATACTCTGATGATACACACCCCTCTGATGCAAACTTAACAACATTTTTTGATGGCCTTCCTTCCCCTCCCTCCCTCCCGATGGACTTCTCTCACTTGGAACGTGAAATTACTATCCAGGAAATTACCACAGCCATCCAATCTCTCAAAAAATCAAAAGCCCCTGGCCCCGACGGTCTGCCTGTCGAGTTTTATTCCTCTTTCCATTCCTTTTTTGCCCCTAAACTCCTTCAGTTATTTAACTCCTTTATTTCAGACGCTAAGGCTTCTGGCTCCTTTTTGGACGCTCTCATTGTCATCATCCCAAAACCTGACAAGGATCACTCACAATGCAAAAACTACCGCCCCATATCTTTGATTAATTATGATTGTAAGATTTTTGCTAAAATTCTTGCCTCTCGCCTTGATTCCATTATCCCCCGCTTAATCAAAACAGACCAGGTGGGTTTTGTTAAGGGCAGACTTGCTGCGGATAATGCTCGCCTTTTTTCTAATATCATTGCTCATAGTAAAAATGTCAAAGTCCCCTTGGCAGCCCTTTCCCTAGATGCTGAGAAAGCCTTTGATCGTATTAATTGGCAATTTATGTTCCGTACCCTCCAATGGTTTGGTTTTGGTCCTACTTTTATATCCTTGGTTAAGCTTCTTTATTCCTCCCCCGTGCCAGTATTTTTGTTAACAACCAATTTTCCAGATTCTTTTCTTTGACCAGAGGCACAAGACAAGGTTGTCCCCTTTCCCCTTTGTTATTTATTTTATGTCTTGAGCCCTTTCTAGAACGTATTCGCTCCAACCCTGCTATTACTGGTATAAAATTTTCCTCTGTTGATACTAAATTATCTGCGTATGCTGATGATGGCCTCATTTACATGTCTAATCCAGAGTCCTCCCTTCCACCTTTTTTAAATGAAGTTCAGTTATATTCCTCCATATCAGGCTATAAGCTTAATCTATGCAAAACGGAAGTCCTCCCCCTTAACTCAATATGTTTTCAATACATGTTTAATAACACTGATTTTGCATGGTGCCCATCTAAAATTAAGTACCTTGGTATATGGTTCTCTTCCTCTCTAAAAGATACCCTTAAATTAACCTTTGATTCATTGATTAGTAAAATTCAATCCCTTCTGCAAATTTGGTCCCCATTATTTCTATCCTGGTGGGGTAGACTGGACACCATCAAAATGATGATTACCCCACTTGTTTTGTATACTGTTTCTATGCTTCCTTTCAAAATTCCCAAATCCTATTTTTCTCGTATTAATTCTTTATGTACAAAATTCCTGTGGAATAATAAACATCCCCGCATTGGTTTGCATAAGTTGATCTGACCTAAAAATGAGGGTGGTGTTCGATTCCCGGACTTTATTTCATACCACTCTGCATTTTTGATCAAACAATCCTTCTCCTTGGCATATGACTTCATTGATACTCCTGTCCCTAAGTGGGTTCTCCTGGAACGCTCATTTCTGAAAGATTTCCCCTTTAAACATATCACCTTTATGTCAAATTGTACCTTTTTATCCAAATATCCCATTTTGAAATATTCCCAATCTTTATTACAAAATGTTTTTTCTTCTACCCTTTCCCCTCTTCAATGTTTTTTATCCTCTGTGGTTTGGTACAATAAATTTCTTAGATATAAAGGAAAATCGTTCTATTTCAAACACTGGAAGGAAAAGGATATACTGTTTGTAAATCAATTTTTTCTTGACTCCTCTCTTATTCCTTTTCCAGTTTTGCAAAACATGTTTCATTTACCTTCAACATTTCTCTCTGAATATACTATTATAACATCTGCTATTCAATCTCACTTGTCTTCCCTATCTTCTTCTTCCGAGTCTTTCTCTTCCTTCACTCCTGTCACTCCACTTTATCCTTTATTTTCTATTCAACTCCCTAAAGCTGCTCTTGTATATTCAATTTTATTATCTAATACCTCTGATCGCTCCAAATCTACTGTGGAGACTGCTTGGGAGACTGATCTTAATATCTCCCTCGATACTGCAATGTGGGATCGGTTATGGTCCAAGATCTTTAAAGTTTCCATTGCTGCACGCATTACCCAATCCTTACTCTTTATATATCATAGAGTTGTTATTACCCCGGTTAGTATTCATAAATTTTCTCCTGCCTCTTCTCCTCTATGTTGGTCTTGTTCCAAAGTTCTAGGCACTCTAAAACACCAACTATACGATTGTTCCCCTGTTTTATCTTTTTGGACTAATGTTTGGAATATTTGCATGAAAATGTTATCTCTTTCTTCCCCATTGTCTTTTTTACACATATTTTTAGGCTCTTTATCTGATGATATTGATATTGTTGCATCCTCTTCTGCTAAATTATTAGACCTGTGTATTGCTCTTGCATTTAAAGTTATTTTATCGTGTTGGAAAGATAATTCTAAACTGTCTGTCCACACATGGTGGACCTACATTTGTGATGAACACAGAATTTCTATTGCTTCCTCCACCTCTGTACCTCTCAAAATTAAATCTGATCTGTTATGGCTTCCCTTCACTTCATATCTTTCCTCTAATCCCTCTCCCTTACCACGTGCTACTCTTCCCACATGATTCCTTTGGTTACCTTCTTTTTCTCTTTTCTCTCCTCTCTACTCTTTTCTCCTCTTTCGTTTCTCTTCTTTCTTTCTCTTTCTTCTTTTCTTTCTCTCTTTCTTTCTCCCCCTTTTCCCCATAAAACTCCTCTGGACTGATGTCATTTGATATTGTATTCATATGTACTTTTTTCTAACTTTTCATGACATGTCTTTTGTATTACATTTTAATGCCTAATAAAAATTTCTTACAAAAAGATGATTTGTATGGATTAGTGTGTATTCTTCTTCAAATGTCTTCAATACATCCTTACAGAACAACCTGCCATCGAAGCTGAAAAGCATTTTTGGTCGCTATTTGAAGAGGAAAATAAAGTGTTGACTAGGGACAGAGGCTTGATGAGAATGCGAGGTCAGTCTGCATATTTCTCCAGACCAGTGGCTGTCAAAGATCTGCCACTTACTGAATAAAAGATCAAAGAACCTTTTTATAGTGAGTTATCACTTGTGCATCCAGGTCAGCATGTGTGCAGACACTGGTATCTGGGCAAACTTCAGACATTTGTGTAGGTAGGGTGGAAGGAATTGTTAATCATCCATCCACGTTATGAAAGAGAAAACAAGCTAATCAGTGGCATTTGGTATACCAGGCAGTCTGAGCAAACAAGGAACCAGGGGGCATATCACCAACAACTAGCGATATTTATCGCTAAATTGTCTTAGCGAGTTTTTTAATCGCCAAGCATCGCCAGATATTATCGCGATATAACGTGCTATTAGCAACCTTTATCTCTAAAGCGATAAACTATCCGGCGATAGCGGCGAAATGCGTGAATATCGCTGAGAATACAGCGATATTCACGCATTAAGGCCAATAGGGTCTTAGCCATATTATCCACCTCCCATTGGATATAATGGCTAAGAACTGGTCTGAGCAGGCGTTAGCTTTTGGAGATATTCACGCTTAGCGCAAATATTTCCATCGCTACGCCTGCGTTGATAATAGGCGATAGCGATGTTAACAACTGTTTTTAGTCGCTAACAGGTTGGGTACGCCCACTTTGCATGTCATTAGCGATAAATATCGCTGACATGCAAAGCGGGTCCCAAACCGCTCGCTATCACCTAAAAGCTGTTGCTAACTGATGTTAGCGACAGCTTGCTAATAGAGCAATGAAATTATCGCCGCTTAGCATCTGAAAACGGCCGCTAAAGCGGCGATAATTTCATTTCGCCCGCCATGATAATATGCCCCCAAGGAGCATATTTACAAGCTTCTATTGCCACCGGAAATCACTTTTAACAACGTTCCCGTGGCGATAGAGGCTTCGCTTTATTCACAAGGCGGCGTTAAGCCACTTAATGTCGCTTAACGCTGCCTTGTGAATAAGGCACCCTTTCACGCTGTACTTAGCGTGTAAGGGGTGGGCAATGGGTGTTGCAATGGGCATTCTGCCGTAATACCCATTGATTTTGACGCTAGCCCCTATTTACAGGGCTGGTGTTAATATGGGGCAGCGCCAAAATTATGACAAAGAAAAAGCTGGTCTTACCCTGGCGAAACAAGGACTTGATTTTGCTATTTCTATGTGTACTGCACAGTGCAGCACACATAGAAACAGCAAATTGCCATGAGTGATTGATTGTGTGCAGGAAGGTGTCCCTTCCTTCACATAAAACAATCACAAATGGCAAATGAACAATATATTCCCTCATTAGCGCTAGGCAACATACTTTAGTGCCAGCACAGGGAAAAATGCAGGGGTGCACCCTAGTGATGCAGCAGTACCGGTGGGGGTTATTTTTATCATATGTCCCACACCAACCTTTACTAATGGAAACGTATCTCTAATGACGGGCCTATAAGTTATTATCATTTCCTTAGAACAATATCAAAGGTCCTCCGATAGATCTCAGGTAGAGCTAAGAGGGACTAACAGCCTGATTCATCAAGCTGAAATCGGCTCGCAAAGGGTCAGATTCTGAGAATCTGGCCCTTTGCGAGCGCTATTTTTGCATTAGGGATTCATCATCCCAAATGCAAAAATCGGTAATTGCTAATTCGCTAAATTGCGAGGAATTACATTTAAGGAATCTCTATTTGAGATTCCTTAAATGCAATTCATCAACCATTTTTAAATTGCTAATTCGCAATTTCGGGCCACTATTTATCGAGAGGTCAGACCTCTCGGTAAATAGCAAAAACTTAGAAAAATGCTTTTAAAAGCATTTTTCTAAGTTGCATGTTGCGCACACACATGTCCTTTGGACATGTGTGTGTGCAACACCTGTGTGAAATTTCATTTGAGGGGTGCTACAGGGTGTCCTGTGGACACCCCTGGCACCCTTCAAATCGCAATCTTATTTGCGATTAGCTAATTGCTAATCGCAAATAAGGAATACTCCCCATTCATTCCTATGGGCCTTTTGGCCCATAGGAATGAATGGCGAGTTATTCCTTATTTGCGATTAACAATTAGCTAATCGCAAATAAGGAATTGTAAGGAATCGCATTTTTATTGCATATTCCTACATGAATCCCGTTTTGCGAGTCCTTAATAGCGATTCGCTATGAATCGCTATTAGGGCCTCGCAAAACGGGAGCATGATGAATCAGGCGGTAAGTAATTACATTTAGAGAACTATTCCCTCACGAGGACCTGAAGAAACAGCTATACAACAATATGTAACATATAATTTCCCAAATAAATCATAACACCTGAAATAAAGACAGACACTGTTCTTTCCCTTATTTTCTCTTTTGTTAGTTTAGAAATATGAATGGCCAATCACAAGTACAAACTGTAAATCATCATTTAGTTCTCAGTTTACAGGTTAAATCACCACAAACATCACACGATGAATAATTAAAATCTCGAAAAAAAATCAAGTACAGAGGAGGGAAAGAAAGAGAGCATTCAGCAAATACAGTCTCTCACCAAGATGAGGAAATCTAATGCACAGCGTGCAATTAGCTCGGAAGGCGAACCTCTCGGCCGATAGGGTATAGCATGGGTAGCACCTTCATCCAGGAAAGTGTTTTCTTAGGATTTTCAGTTGAAAACGGCAGTCAGATTATTTAGGATTCAGCTCGACATGCAGCAACCAGGAATGCAGGACAGGTCACCAGTCTGTGAGCAACCCGACGAACAATCTCCCACCAGCATCTTCATTGTAGAGTTGCTACTTTGTTTCTTCTCAAATATTTCTCTTCTATCCCTCTAAAAGCATTTGCATTAGTCAATAACTGCGGGGAGGTAAATCGCCTCATGATGACTTTTCACATTTTCTCTAACAAGTGTTTGTCTAAGAGTTATACAACTTCCTATACAGGAAGAGAAAGAAATACAGTATCATTATACATAATGCTTTGCAACTGTTTAATTCTGACTTCCTTACATACCTTGCTTAGACAGGAAAGAGCTTTACAGTTTTCTACATTCTAAGGAAGCATTTGTAATCTTTTGCAAGGACATAGGATAGCAGCACGTTAGCACAACCCTAACAAATACTTTTGCTGAGGCCTACATAGCAAAGGAAAGAGGAAAGAGAAAAATCATTTTCTAAGTCCAACATATCTTTCACAAAGAATAAAAAGTTTTCTCTTGTTTGCAGTTGTTTATCCCTGCAGTTCAGGAAACATAAAAACATTTAAACTACAGACAGGATAGTAATTTCTCTTCCATTCTTTAATTATTTCCATCCATCTTAATGTTAACGCCACTACTTGTTTTTATTCTGACTAATACATGCTTATCTTTCACAAAGTCAAAGTCAAACATTTGCTTTATTCGGTTAAAAAGTTTAAAACCATCAAAGCACAACACAATATTACATTTCACAATTGATCCTATCAACATATCACAACTGACACATCTAAATACATTATAATGTTAAAAGTGCTTTACATGTGGGAGACACATGAGCAAGATAAGAAATTTGTCACACACTGAGAATTATTAGTTGGCTAAAAATCAAAAATTCATATAAAATTCGTCACAGCATAAATGTTCTTTGAAATACTGGGGGCAGCATTCCAGATGGGGTGGAGAGAGGGGCTTTAAGGTAGCGATAATTTCTTTCTGCATCTCATCGCCCCGGTAATATCACTCGACACCCCGAAACATACCATAGTGGTCCCAAGCATTTGTAGGTAGACCAATGCTGGTCTGACCTGCTCAAAATTGTGACCTCTTAACAGTGGCAAAATGAATTTCTTACGTAGTAATACGTAAAACTTACAGAAAAAGATTATGTGGAGCACGTTTTGCTCAGAATTATTGTCACATGGGCACGGCCCCAAAGTCCCACTTTTAGCAAACCCTCTGGGAAAGGACAGCAGCCATGGTAGAATATTATGCCTAAACCTTAGTAAGACAAACAGATGGAATGGCTTGCTTACATAGGTTAAATACAGCTGTATCTCTCGTCCTATACTTAGCCTAACAAAATTTCTAACCAAGGGTTTGACCAATTCCTCTTCTTCCCTTTGTAGCATCGCCCTACTTAAAAATTGGGATTTTACTGCCCTAATTGCGGTTTTACTTAAAGCCCTAGGGTTTGTAAACAAATCAGGGCTACCCATTGCATCCATTTGCATTTTAATACACCGGATCCAAGGTTTAGCCAAGGCCTTATCGAGGGACAAACAATCTTGGATAATTAATTGGTTTAAATTCGGGGCTTGTTGTGCCCAAATTCTTAGCCACCCTAATATTGGTGCCACAGTGATCTGATCTGAAATGTAACCCGCCCCCAGATCTTCATGTAAGTTAAAAATGGCTGAGGATTGAGGGAGCGACAACATTTTTCTAAAAAAGACATTTTCAACAGCTTGGATCTCCCTTACTTCAGTATAACCCATACCTCACTCCCATATGACACCATGGGCACACATTTATCCTTGTAGATTTTCATGAGGGCCGGAAGAGGCTTGCAGCCTAAGCGTTTCGCAAAGCCCAACAGGGCTCCTGTGGCCCTCGCTAGTGTGTTTTTCTTCAATGCGCGTTGCATTGCCCGTGTTCTTCTGTCGTCGAACACAATTCCCAGATATGGGAAGGTGGGGACTTTAATGAGCGCCTGTCCTTTGCAAAAAAATGATGCCTTTTTCGCCTGTCCGCTGCCTAGCGACATAGCGTGTGACTTTTTAAAATTGGTTTTCAGATCCAGAGAGTCCATAAAATCAATAAAACAGTCTAAAAGCGATTGTAATCCTCTTGCTGTCCTAGCCACTAACACAGCATCATCTGCATAAAGAAGAGCGGGGATCTTTTTTGGCCAATTCTCGGGATGTCCTTGCATGCTGAAGTTAGAGCGTCACCCAGCTTATTAATACAAGCATTTACAATGCAACGGTTTCGCCTTTGGAAAAGTTAGAGCTATTGGCATTGTAAATGACAACATTTTTATTTATGTGTTGGCATTGACAACATAAATAAATGGCATTGTCATTTACAAAGCCAATAGCCTAATCTCTCGCAAATGCGACACCTATTGCATTTGCACCCACACACACACAAAACCAGCCACCCCATATGCAACGGTGTGCTCTCCCTGCTGACTGAATACAGACACATTCCACCTCACCAGTCCGCAAAAATGAACGTCAAAAATAAGCATTTTTTCACTTTTTTTAGTTTAAATAGTTATTTAGTTTTATTTGCTGAATCTAGCGCAGACGTGCATGACCCTCTTGGTCGCCAGAGTTTTGGGGAAGGACGGGAGCAGTGGGGGTGGTATAATCGTACGGTGGAGGCAAGCTCAAATTAACAGTTGCATACAGTAATATACACAATTCTAACATGTTTGACCAGAATCTTATCGTGACAAGTCTTGTGAATTGTATTACTCCTGTGACATCCATCCTAAAACCAGAGGTGCAAACTACTGAGTGAAGAGATTCGACAGATGAAACTGTATTGGATACTGAGATTGGGTCAGCCAATCAGAACGCTTAATGCACTATCACTGTTGTTTCCTAGCATCTTATAGTTTCAGAAACATTAGGTAGACAGCGGGGGTAGGTATGTTTTTTCTGGCTGCGTTAGGCAGGTGTGAATAGGGGCATGAGTTGTAATAGCCTTATTACCAAATGGTGGCAAGGTGTTACCAACAGTTAATTACCCTATTCCTCAGAGGATTTTAACAGCTGTTAATGCCCTAAGAAGCAGGCAGTAACACCTACTTATAATAGAGAGTGAGCACTATCTGATAACAGATCTTTATCCATTCTTCCTCTCAATATTTTCTCCACTACTATTTTATTTCATAACCCAAGGCCCCTTCTTGGAAGTGTATGCCTACACACTCTGGCATTCTAGTGCTTAGAAACCGACTCCCCAGACAGATTATCACTTTCTTTGTAGAGATGGATGGCCTCCAGCTTTGTAAACATCGTCCCGAGACGAGGATTTGATAAAAGAAAGCACCCCAAGGCTTGTAAAAAGCTTGCAAGAGTTGAGCAACTTCTTTGCCAACTTAATCACATGGGCAACAAAGCGTTGTGCAGTACAACCGGAAATGAAACTTAAAATAGTAAGGAAGCCTCATACGCCCTGAGTGCGATGCCCAGGGGAGGACCCTGGCAAACAGGTTTATCGAGAGACAGAGAGAAACAAGCATTGGAAATGCAATAGGTCTCGGATTTATTTGAGTTAGAGCTAATGGCATTGTAAATGGCAATGTCTTTTAGCCATGTGTTTTGGAGTGTATGCATGTGGTGTGTAGTGGTATTATGTGGGTTGGATTGGAATTGTTAGTTTGTGTGTGTGTGATTGTGTTTGTGTGGTTGTGTGTGATTGTGTGTGTGGTTGTGTGTGAGCCTCTTGCATTTTCGTTACTTGCACCTCAGCCCATGGCATTCGGTCCTACGTTGCGGCTCGGATTGGCCCCGCTTGGGGAATGCTTTATAATAGTGCGGCCAACAAGTAGTCATTTTGTAATAAAATACAACAATAATATTTTACTTATTTGTCCCTCGTAACAAAAAGTCTTACTCTCTATATTTTCATTAGGGAAAGATATCACATGCACTTTTTGTCCTATGACCAATATCCCACACAATGTTACATTGAGACCAAAATTGAGAAAAACTCAGACAGATTACGGCTCTTGGCCCAGGCCTTCCAATGCCATATATATATATATACACACATGTCTGGCCCATCAGAGTATCTTATCCTCTGTAGATGTTTGTTCTTTCACTGTCCTCTTCCACTGGTCACAGATAGTCGAGCTTTGCCTTTATCCTAGGGTTTATCCTTCATTACTGACATACCTGTCTGTCCATCTACCTACCTATGCCTCTGATTCAGCGACCTGTCTACACATTTATCAATATCTATCCGCGGAGCCTGGGAAGGACAGGATGGAGGAAAGAGGATCTCCAGGCACCTAGACCCAGGGGGCAAGTAGCCTTGAGGAAAGGTAACCTTAGAGAGAATAACACCGGTTGGGCAGGAAAACAAGGGGCATAGAAACACAGGGACATGGGACAGAGGGAGCAGCGGGTTGTAACCTAGAGTAGGAGTGTTTTGGAAAAAACAGATACAACAACTTGAGAAAAAAAAAAAGAAGATAACGCATAAAAACAGGCAGGCCTGTGCCAAGTACAGGGAGAGGGGGGTCTCAATAAACGTTACTACTTGCATCAGGCTTTAGATGTGAATGAGAGTCAGTGTTTCCACCCAGAACACGGAAGGCAGTAGGCACTGCATGCGGATAAGTTCCTTGTTGAAGCGTGATGCGACCCCAGCCTGAAAAGCAGCAGGCACTTTCTGTGCACTTATAATGGTTGCATATATACTCGGACAGCCGAGTAGGAAGACAAAGAAGGGACAGCCGGGAAGGAAGACAAAAAAGAGACAGTCAGGTAGGAAGACACAGAAGGGACAGCCGGGTAGGAAGACAAAGAAGGGTCAGCCAGGTAGGAACACAAAGAAGGGACAGCCGGGTAGGAACACAAAGAAGGGACAGCCGGGTAGGAAGACACGGAAGGGACAGCCGGGTAGGAAGACACAGAAGGGACAGCCGGGTAGGAAGACACAGAAGGGACAGCCGGGTAGGAACACAAAGAAGGGACAGCCGGGTAGGAAGACACAGAAGGGACAGCCGGGTAGGAACACAAAGAAGGGACAGCCGGGTAGGAAGACACAGAAGGGACAGCCGGGTAGGAAGACACAGAAGGGACAGCTGGGTAGGAAGACACAGAAGGGACAGCCGGGTAGGAAGACACAGAAGGGACAGCCGGGTAGGAAGACAAAGAAGGGTCAGCCAGGTAGGAAGACACAGAAGGGACAGCCGGGTAGGAAGACACAGAAGGGACAGCCGGGTAGGAACACAAAGAAGGGACAGCCGGGTAGGAAGACACAGAAGGGACAGCCGGGTAGGAAGACACAGAAGGGACAGCCGGGTAGGAAGACAAAGAAGGGACAGCCGGGTAGGAACACAAAGAAGGGTCAGCCAGGTAGGAAGACACAGAAGGGACAGCCGGGTAGGAAGACAAAGAAGGGACAGCCGGGTAGGAAGACACAGAACTGACAGCCGGGTAGGAAGACAAAGAAGGGACAGCCGGGTAGGAAGACACAGAAGGGACAGCCGGGAAGGAAGACAAAGAAGAGACAGTCAGGTAGGAAGACACAGAAGGGACAGCCGGGTAGGAAGACAAAGAAGGGTCAGCCAGGTAGGAAGACACAGAAGGGACAGCCGGGTAGGAACACAAAGAAGGGTCAGCCAGGTAGGCAGACACAGAAGGGAGAGCCGGGTAGGAACACAAAGAAGGGACAGCCGGGTAGGAAGACACAGAAGGGACAGCCGGGTAGGAAGACACAGAAGGGACAGCCGGGTAGGAAGACACAGAAGGGACAGCCGGGTAGGAAGACACAGAAGGGACAGCCGGGTAGGAAGACACAGAAGGGACAGCCGGGTAGGAAGACACAGAAGGGACAGCCGGGTAAGAAGACAAAGAAGGGACAGCCAGGTAGGAAGACAAAGAAGGGACAGCCGGGTAGGAAGACACAGAAGAGACAGCCGGGCAGGAAGACACAGAAGGGACAGCCGGGTAGGAAGACACAGAAGGGACAGCCGGGTAGGAAGACACAGAAGGGACAGCCGGGTAGGAACACAAAGAAGGGACAGCCGGGTAGGAAGACACAGAAGGGACAGCCGGGTAGGAAGACACAGAAGGGACAGCCGGGTAGGAAGACACAGAAGGGACAGTCGGGTAGGAAGACACAGAAGGGACAGCCGCGTAAGAAGACAAAGAAGGGACAGCCAGGGAGGAAGACAAAGAAGGGACAGCCAGGGAGGAGGGTTAAGGTTCTTCTGGTAAAATAAACGATTTGTACCTTTTTCAGCAGGGAGGGCACTGAATGCGGACGGGGTCTAATCTGGAGGAGGGGGGGGGCTCGCTTGAAAACACCCCATTTTATCAACATCTGAGCACCAGAGGTGTAACAATGCGCCCCACCCCCCACCCCGCAGTGGGGGTGGGGGGTGGGGAGGGGATTAGCTCTAGGGGGGTCCCTCAGCAATACTGGTAGGAGGTGGGCCGGAAGGTGGGGGGAGGGCTCCATGTACTTTGCAGGGGTGCGAGGGGGGATTCAAGTTTCACTACCCCACTGCCCAGCACCCAGACTGCCAGCAGTATGGGTGCTTCAGGGCGCTAGGCACAGATTGATGCCGGCGGAGCTTAGCTCACTGAGCTATCGTGCTGGCCTTCCAAGAGGTCAATGGGGAGCAGAAAACGCCCCCCCCCCCTCTGTAGAGACAAATTCAGTGTAAATGGGAGAGCATCCGCCACCAACGAGGGGGCAGCATAGGGGGGGGGACCCCGTGGGTTCAACAAGACACAGGGGCGTTGAAAGATGAAATACTGAAATCATGAAAGAAGTGCTGCAGCCATGTCTTAAGATCCCAGGACCACAGGACCCCACCCACACCCAGGAATCCACCAACACAGGAAGAAGGGGAGGAGGGGGGCGGCAACGACCATGGAGGGTTGTTACACTCACCCAGGATGATGGTCCTAGGCACAACTCCAGGGCAATTTAACATCCAAGGACATTGCTTCCGCCAACTTGTAAAATATTACCACTGTGGTTAAAACCTCAAAGCGCCCACGGACGGACCGACAGACCGCTGACAGGCCCTGGTCGAGCCAAAGACCCCAGGGAGAGGGTGTGTGCTCACCACAGGGGCAGAGAGCACAGACCAGGGACTGGCACAGAACCACTGCCCCAGAGGCGGAAATCTAGGCGCTGCCTGTGAGCGCTGGGGCAGCCCGAAGCCTGGCTTTGGCTCGGCTCGAGGTGCTGTTGGAACCCACCAGGAGCCGAGCTTTCATGTGGCTTCTGTTACGTCAGAACTGCCGACTGCGTAATTTCAAGTCCCGGCGTCCGCTCTACACCTGTGATCTTGGGCAGATCACTCAATCTCCCCGTGCTTGTGAACAATAACACTTCCGAAATGTAACCGGTGCTCGTGAAAAGCGCTCCGATGCCTTCTAGTGGAGTTCCCGCTACATAAAAAATGCACAAATAGGTAAAAACACATTCTTATTATGAGGAAACCTTACCTGATCGCTAGGCTCCAGCATTAAGTGATTTGCGCAGATTCACAGGATGTTGTGAAACGTCGAGAGTGAGACTGCTATCCCCTGCCCTCCGCCATCACGAAGTTGCACCAGTCTCTGCCCAGTCAGATTAGTTCTACCCCTGCAATCGCGCGGAGGTGGGGGCCGAGGGGGGTGTTTTAAAATAAAATAATAGGAACAAGGAAAGAGCCGGGTGAGGGCTGGATATGTTTAAAAAAAGAGGGATGTGACATAGGAAGCAAAGGACGAGCTGGAGTAGGGGCAGGAGAAGCAACACGGAGAATGAAGAAAAGCCGAGAGAGACGGGGGATTGGGGGAAGCAACACAGATCAAAGCCTGTGAATCTAAGCTCGGCTTTGATAGTGAAACGTTCAGTTTCTTTACAAGTGGCGCGGCATTGAAAGCAGCCAGGCGGAGGGGGGTGGGAAAGGCACGGACAGCGGGAGGGGGGTACGGGAATGGGCACAAAGAAGACTGCACAATATGGATCTAGATATATATCTCTACACACTTTTTTTTTTAAACACAAGGAAGGTCCCCGACAACCTATAAAATACTATAAGGACGCTCTACAAACACTCACACCGGACAGGGAACAGACAGGCCACGGGATGGTAACTGGGAAGCTGAGGGCCGTGAAGGATGGCACGAATACGAGTTTCAATACTGCCGCTTTTGCTACAGGGGGCCGGTGCCCATATTGCAGAACCGCTGCATAGCTGGCCCCCAGTAACAAAACCGACCCCTAACCCTTCCGGCGCACCAGGAACAAGCCCGGTGCCCGCTACAGGAGTGTACAGTAATGCACATAAAACATTCCTTAGCTTATAAAGTATATGCTCCGTTTCTCAATACATCAGTATACGTCCTGCAGACGAGAAGACCACCCGTCCGAGTATGGAGGAAACATCTGACTCTTGTTTTTTTTACAGTTTACTCACAAGCTCAACCGCACCTCCCCTCCCTCCCGGAGCAAATTCACAGCGGGTACTCTACAGCGCAGCAAACACAAGGCGCCCGGGCTCCACTCTTACAAATAAACAAACCAAAAAGAATAAAAGTTAAGAAGTTGCAGCCTCGAGAGTCATGTCAGTCGTGCTGCTTCAGTCCAGACCGGCGAAGGAGTACGCAGACCGTGAAAAGTAAACTTGCAAGATCAGTCGCCAAGCTCACTTTTTTTTTTAAAACACAATGAAGGTCCCCGGAACGGGGAACAGGACAGCGAGGGGGGGGGGGGGGTGAGGGCGGGAACGGGGCACAGGACAGCGAGGGGCGGGGGGAGGGCCACGTCAACCGTGCTGAAGGCCAACTTTCACAACCAGAAAAAACACACACTAGTAAAACCATAGGTTGAAAACCAGTCCGGTCGCAGAGTCCATTTCCGTTTAATGAGGTATGAAAGGAACCCGGTCCTCTGCAGATGTTTTCCGGCAGTACATCAATAACAACCTGGCCAGGGGAGGATGTAAAGCAACACACAAAAAACCCATGACAAGGGAAGCACAAACCACATCACAGGAACATTTGACCCGGCTTTGGTGACGAAAGAAACGATTATTTTCTAAACTGGTTACAAAGCGGACACGCTCACACCTTCCTGTGCCTAAAACACACATTTAAGGAGGCTAGCAGCCCTTTTAGCAAGTTTAAATCACTTTGCAACAGTGATGGGCAGAATTGTGGGAGACAGCACAGAAAACATCACAACCTCAGTGCCCACAATTATACATAATCCTACAAGTAACTGGTGCTGACCGTCAAGAAATGTGGTGAGACGACTCGAGCTGGCATAGGGAGTCCAACTTGTGAGGAGTTCTGCTCTGGACACCGTCTGCGGCCGCTCGGAGAACACAGGCGTCCGGGGGCCCTGGCTGGCAAAACCGAAACTGTAGCCGCGGGCGGTGGTGAGCGCTGCTGCCGTGACGCAAGTCACGCAAGGTGGAGGAAAGTAGCGGTTCGTACCGGTGGGCTCCCCCTATGGTGCCGAAGAAACGCATGCAATTCAGGGCAGATGCTGGTCCCGGCTGAGGAGGCTGCGGCTCGGTGTGTGGGCGCAGAGAGACTCGCATGGAGCCGGTGGGAACCCTGAGCGCGACTACACAGTAAGCGGTAAGGTCGTGTGTGCAACAAGGAGTCCGTAGGCCCTCCATCAAGTTTTTGAACTGCCGGTTGCGTGGGGCATCGGACGCGGCAGGAGAGAGAGCGGCCAGGGTGTCGGGAGCGGCAGGGGTGAGGAGACTTCTGGCGCGTACACCCCGTGAACAGCAGGGCTGAGCGGCGCTTACCGGAGTGCGGCACAAGCAGTGCTGGGGGGGCCGCTCTCTTATCCCGGGACCGCCTATGGGCATTGAGATGCGCTGCCGTTTTTGAATCTCCTCGAGAAGAGGCGTGATTGCGGCGGTATTCAGAGGAGCGTTTTTCAGGGTCCGATTTCGTTTGTCAATATACACTTTACAGACAGAGAAAGACAGGCTCACGGAGAGCGGGAGGGGGACGGCGGGAGGAGGGAGGAGGGACACAGAGTAAGGCAGGACAGCAGCAAGCACGGCCCGGCCGGACCAGATTCGGGGGCGTTCCCGGCTTTTGGCTGACGTATCATGACGTAGCCAAAAGCCAAAGATTCTCGGGAACGCCCCCGAATCTGGTCCGGCCATGACGGACGCCTCTCTGTTCCAATGGCTAGCCTCCATTTATGGAGCTAGCCAATGGGACAGGGGGGCGTATTCCAGAGTCACTACTGAAATCAAGAGATTTCTCTGGAGGCGGAGCTTACAGCTCCGTTCCCCAGCGAAACCTAATAAAGTGTAAAAAGCAGGGGAGCCAGGATACACCCTTGTCTTACCCCTCTCTTTACTGGCCAGGCGTCCGTCAGGCTCCCATTTTCATTATAACGAACTGCTGCGCTAGTGTTCTCATGGATATCAGCTAGGAAGGCTATCAGTACGGGGTCCAACCCTATGTCAAACAGGGAAGTCTAGAGTTTTTGCCGGTTTACAGTTTAAAAAGTTTTCTCGTGTTTGCAGTTATTTATTCCTGCAGTTCAGGAAACATAAAAACATTTAAACTACAGACAGGATAGTCATTACTCTTCCATTGTTTAATTATTTCCATCCATCTTAAAGTTAATGCCACTACTTGTTTTTATTCTGACAAATACATGCTTATCTTTCACATTTCTCTGTCGTACTTATGGAAATTGCATGTTTAGTATTTTTGTTTTTTCACACATGTTAGTAATTTGTTTAAACACACATTGGTGGATTTTCTCTGAGCAAACTTTGGGCCATATGTATCAAGATACCAATTAGCGATTCTGTAATAGCGATTTTTAGGAAATCGCTATTTCAGAATCGCTAATTGGTATGAATCAAGAAAATCAAAAATTTTTTGCGATTTCTTGATATTCCTTAATTGTGAATTTGCAAATTGCGAATTCGCAATTAAGGAATACTTTCCCATTCATTTCCATCGGCCTCCTGGACCATAGGAAGGAATGGGAATTTATACTCAATTTGCGATTCGCAATTTGCTAATCGCAAATTGAGAATAATTTCAAGGGTGCTGGGGTGTCCAAAGGACACCCTGTTGCACCCATGAAATAAGTATGGGTGCACACGTGGTGCACATACATGCCCTAAGGGCATGTATGTGCATCATATGGCACTTAGAAAAATGCAAAAATTGGCATTTTTCAAGAAATTCGCAAATTACCACCAACTTGAAGTTGGTGGTAATTTGCGATTCCTCAGGGACAATTAGCAATTTTTTTTAGCTTCATAAATTTTATTTAAGGAATCGATTCCTTAAATGCAATTGCAAATTAAGGAATCGCAAATTTTGAGATTGCTTATTTTGCACCGGATTTTCATTCATACATCCCATTTAGCAAATTTGCATTCGCAAAGGCCGAAATTCTGCGAATTTCGGCCTTTGCGAATGCGAATTTGTATGATACATATGGCCCTTTATTTACTAAAATTGTGCTCCATCAGTAGTATCTTTGCATTTCTAATGTGATGGGGTGAGGCGTTAGCTTTTTTGTGAGGTAACCCGCGCTCCGCCACTTTATTATAAATATGCCGCCAACTGTTTGGCTGTTGGTTTGTCCCTTGGTACTCTAGAGACTGTCTCTTTCATGTTAGACAGCAGCACCAATGTTAAGGAATCATCGATGGGCAATGGTGGGCGAAAGGAACGAAAGAGGACAGTGCAACGCACGGGAGAACCCTGAATACTATTCATTCAACCATTCATCTGTGCTCAGATGAGGCTGGGCTCCTTTGCAAAGAAGGTTACAAAGCCCCCGAAAGGAGGTCTAAGGGCTGTGGCCACAGAGAAAGGGAGCTCAAGGAAATGGCATCCATCTTACTGACTCACAGGGTTTATTTATAACCTCTACCCCTGTTGCAACAGATGCGCGTGCTTGTCGGTTTGCACATCTGGGATATTTTTAATTTACACAATCAATGGAAAACGATGTTTTTGAGGAGGGGGTATGTTAATATTCCTTTTTTTTAATGTGGATTATTTGTGAAGGAAAGGAATGTCAAGTTTCTAAGTCCAAAATTAGGTATCTGATCCCGGAAGCTCATGGAATTGTGGGCACAACCCACTGTCATGGAGGAGTCCTGCATGTACACTGAAAAGCCAGGGCGAGTCACTAACCCGCAACAAAGGTCAAAAACACAAATGCTCTGCCAAGTACCGATAGACACAAAATCAACATCACAACTGGAAAAAAACTTTCTAAACTCATGTTAAGTTGCAAATAAAAATAGCGTCATACGCTAGAAAGTTATGTTATGTTATGTTATGTTATACTAGTTTTATAGAGCGCACAGCTACTCAAAGTATCCCGGCGCTGCTACCAAGAAAAGCATGCCACCGAACCAGCTGAAGAAACTCAGCGTCAGGAGGAAAAAAGGCATTAGAACAGCAGCGTTTCTTCTTAAAAACTGCCGGGTTTGAGACCATCCTGAGGGCAAGAGGGAGCTCATTCCAGGCTAAGCCAGCTTTGCGAGTGAAGGAACAGCCGCCAAGCCGGTGGCGTTTGAACCGGGGAGTCTGAATAAGGAATTGGTCCGACGACCGCAATTGTCTGGAGGGCGTGTAGAAGGCAAAGCGCTTCTGAAGGTAAAGTGGGCCCAGCCCATACAAAGCTCGTTGGACAATGGACAACATTTTAAATTTAAAACGAGACTCAACTGGGAGCCAGTGTAGGAGGCGGAGATGGGCCTGCACACTCTGCCTGGGAGAGAGACCCAGCAGAAGTCTTGCTGCCGCATTTTGGACTACCTGCAACTTCCTGGTAAGATACCCCGGACATCCCACCAGGAGAGCATTGGAATAGTCGAGCCGGGAGAGGATAAGAGCACGGACAACCGTTTCTTTGGCACCAGCTGGCAGGAGATGGAGAAATTTTCGCAGCGTTTTTAAGATGCCAAAGCAAGTCCCTGTAAGTTTCTTAACGAGAGTCGCAAAATTAAGGCTCTCCTCAAACCAGACCCCAAGATTTTTTGCTAGACCCTTGTCAGACTGGGGGGGGCCGGAAAGTCAGATGGCCAGAGGGTGACTCTAAAGTCCGAAGGGAACCGGCCAAACAAGAGCACCTCAGATTCTCTTCATTGTATTTAAGCTGTGCATTAGACAGCCATCACCTTAGCCCCCAATGACTCCGCCAGGTAAACCAGGGGAGTCATGTGGATGTTGAACAAAAGGGGGCTAAGGGAGGAACCCTGCGGGACGCTGGTGGAGAGAGGAGTGGGTTCGGAGGCGTACGGGGCAGCCAGACCTGTTGTGACCAGTCTTCCAGAAAAGATCTGAGCCAACTCCAAGCAGTGCCAACGATGCCAATGGCATTAAGCCGCTCGAGGAGGAGAGAGTGGGGAACCGTGTCGAATGCCGCCGAGAGATCCAGCATCACCAGAGCTGCTCTCCCGCCAGCATCCAAACAGTCACGGATAGCTTCCGCCACCTCCAACAGTGCTGACTCCGTGCTATAGGAGGCACGGAACCCCGATTGCGCCGGGTGGATCAAGCCCACCTTCTCCACAAAGTTGGTGAGCTGCGAGGTAACTGCCTTTTCACAAACCTGGGCCAAACTAGGCAGAAAGTGAAGGAAAGTCCGACAATCCCATCAAGAATTAATGCATTGAAGCATGAAGCACTGAATGAAGCCATGCAGATATCATGGAAAAGCCGCCTGTCAGAAATCCAGGTGATGAACACTATTCCACCACAGTGCACTGCAGTGATGCTAGTAGAATGATACAGCAGCGCCATTTCATCAAGATTGACACACTTCAACCATTACGGGATGTGTGTCTCAGAGGCTTGCACGATGCACTTGGTAAATATTTTTCTCTCAACAAGGGTAAAATATTTTCCCAAATAGTTACGTTTTAATTTTCGGGGTTATTACATTTACATATCTAGACTACTACTTTATTACGCCTTTGTACATCTCTGACCATTTTAAAGAGGAGGGAATAGATTGAGAAATGTTTTGAAATACCTGCAAACAAGTATGTGTGTGTGTGTTCACATGCTTCTGGACAAGGCGGAGGAGCGTTGCCCTACTGCCAGGAAGCAGCAAAAGAAAGAAAAAAACAGAAAGATAATAACTGAATGTGATTGTCATTTTATTTTGACCTCCTGCTGCAGCAGTGGGTGAGGGGGCGGGTGGAGCTGCAGGGGAAGAGTGGTCGAGCACTCCTGTGTAGGGTTACCAACTGGCATGGAGCAAATTCAGGACGGTCAGTGTAAAAAATCCGGACAAAGGGTCAAAATTCAGGACAAAAATTCAGGACAGAAGGTCAAAATTCAGGACAAAAATTTGGGACAAAACATAAGTTTTACAGACATATTGGAGGAGGTGGCACAATAATAA
The DNA here is from genome assembly GCF_964263255.1 of Lissotriton vulgaris. Lineage (NCBI taxonomy): Eukaryota > Metazoa > Chordata > Amphibia > Caudata > Salamandridae > Lissotriton > Lissotriton vulgaris. The sequence goes on along the minus strand of NC_141691.1, from coordinate 1,884,482,980 downwards.
ATAAGTAAGTAAATAAACAACCAAAATAAATACAGGTCAAAATAAGTTTATATAAGGTTGAGCCAATCGTGCAGTTCACATTTTTCAGTATGCGCGCAACTTTGCAAAGCGACATCGGGCCCTTTCTGAAATCAAGATTTGTGCTAGTAGTAATACAGATTAATAAATAGTATTTTTTATTTGTATGTTGAAATCTGTCTTATAAATGTACAGTGAAAACGCTGTTAGTTATTTTATTTTTATTTTCTCCAGCATGGCGCCAAGACAAAAGCAGAATGCTTTGCCAAAGACAGTCCCATGCAGGAAAAGGCACACCACATGCTGTCACTACAATTGGGCCCATTGTCATTCTAAAGTGCTAATCAGCTGCACTCTAAGAATGACAATGGGTCACTCCACAGTCTACACGAGGGAGGTCCGGGAGGGCCCGCTGCTGGCAGCCTCTACAGATTAAAAGTTAAGAGCGAGAGGCCCCGAATGAAACTGCATTCCTTACTCAGATTTCTCATTTCGATTTTAGTATGATGTCTGTAAGGCGTCCGTAATTTGAGATCCCCAAATTACGGACGCCTTGTGGACATCATACTAAAATGACGGACGGTCCGTGAAATTTATAGACGGTTGGTCACCCTACTCCTGTGTGCAGTGACTGGTTGGTCAGCCCTCTCGGGCTGCCCAAAACAGTCATGCTCACTTTTCCCCTTCTCCATGCAAGCTGCATTACAGCCTGAATGGAGAACATGCCCACTCCTACAGCCCCATGCTGAGCGCCGTGGGAGCCTGGCTGCCTGCTTTTGTTCCAACCTGGAGTCGAACACAGACGAGCAGGAGAGAAGACCCAGGACTCAGCAGCGGCGGCAAGGTAAGTTTTATTATTATTATTATTTTTTCAATGCAGCCAGCACCACCCTCCACCCAAGCTATATGAATTTTTCTTTGAGTGATAAAACCAGAAAGTGGTTTGAAACAAGTGCTCAGGTAGCATCTGAATATGGAAGACGGCTCTCAGAGCCCTGTAGATCCTTACCACTGCTAACCAAGGCTAAAGTGCTTGTGCTCTCTACTTTAAACATGGTAGAATTGGCCCCCACCCAATTGTCATATTTAATTAACTTTTTAGTCCCTAGTAAAGCGGCACTACTTGTCCCAGGGCCTGTAAATTAAATGATAAATGAACTTCTACTAGTGGGACTGCAGCACTGTTTGTGCCACCCACTTAACCCCTTCCCTGCTGGGCACATTCCCCTGCTGTGCTGGGGGGAGGAGGGTGCGTGCAGCGCCAGGGTGCGCATGACGAGCTCAGCCCTGTGCTCATGACGAGCTGAGCTCGTCACAGCCACACCCTTTTTCTTCAGAACGCTCAGCACAGCAGGGGAATTAGCCCAGCGTGCGAGTGTTCTAAAGGCCATGACGAGCTCCGGAGCACTAAAGGCCATGAGCACCGGAGCACTGTAGCTCATGACAAGCTCAGCTCGTCATGAGCATGCAAGGGGTTAAGAAGCCCTTTCAACCAGGGCTGGACTGGGAACCAAAATGGCCCTGACAAAGTGCTCGGACGGCCCCCTCACCCCTCCCATCTGCATCATCTACATTTTGAGACAAATGCTCATTAAAATGAATGAGCTACTTAAGAGGTTGTCCCTGCTCACATTGGCCATAATTGCACGTGTAACAATGATTACAATGATGTTTTTACCATTGCTTATATTTCTTTTCTCCAATGTGTCAATCAAAATTCCTAATGGCTTTGCCCAGGTGCTAGATTCATCAATAAGGACTTTCATTTGGAATAAAAAGACACCGAGAGTGAAACTGGATGTATTACAATCAGAGAAATCACAGGGTGGATTGGCGCTTCCCATATGCAGAGTTATTATCAGGCTGCCTTAATGGATATATTAACAAGGTATTTAGATGGGAAAAGGGTATTAAATGATTTTTTTAAACTAAAATGGTGCAGGAATCAGCAATTAGTTTGCCAGCTTTTATCAAAACAGCGGAACTGCCAATAAAGACGAAATATAACCTTCTATGGGTGTCTAGAGGGTGACTGAACGCTCTAAGTAAGTTGGATCAGCCATCTTTTGTTTGCTCATTTTTAATGATTCAGAAAGGCTAAGTTCTTGGGGCTGCTGCTCCCAGATAGAGATATTGGTTTTAGAGCTTTTGGGGATTTTTTCTTGTGGGGCAACTGCATCACCTGTCAGGACCTCCTCTCCAGGAGTGGTGAACCATGCAAAATCATTTCTTATGTTTTAGACGGATAGTTCAACTTTTGAAAGCCAATATCCAAGGAGATAGTCATGGGCCACACCTTTGCAACAGGGCACTGGGGAAGAGGACCTTGACAGGGATACGAAATTGGTACAGATTGCTGTGGAGTCAGTCCTTGAAAGCGGACATCAGTAGATTTTTGTCCAAGACAACTAAAAATAACACAATACAACCTGTACTGGTACTCCATTTCAGAGATTGGGAATAAGTCTGTCTGTGCTGCAAATTATAAAAGAATGCCATCCATATCTCGCTGGATGGCATATTACACCCCAGCGACTCTTCATAAAATATGTTTGTCGGTGCCCAATAATTGTGTTTGCTATCATCAACAAAGTGCAGGAGGATGGCTTTATACGTTTTTTACTTCAGCGGATTGTTTTGGCAGTATGGTATAGTGTAGTAAGTACTCAGGAGACTCCAAGTGCAGTAATGTAGATTTATTCCACAGAGCAAGGAAACAGCAACTTCAAAAGGAGCTGGCCAGGCACAAACTGTCTCCACCTGGAATGTCAGGAAGAGAGCAGGGCCACCTATATTCTAGAACTAAGAAGTAGAACAGGAGAAGAGAAAAGTATAGAAACAAAGATAGGAAAAGAGGTAGGAATAATGTACAACACATCTACTCTCGTTGAAAGCAAAAGCAAAAACAGAAGCAACAGAAGCAACAGTGAAAAGAGGACAGAAAGAAAAACAGAGGAAAAAGAAATGAGGAAAAACAAGAAACAAGGGAAACCTCAAAGCAGGGAGAGCACACCTCGGTTCAATAAATAAAATAATAACAACAGTAATGGTTTAGTCACAACAGTAATCATTGAGGTACGCAGGAGGCCTGCGAGACCTATGGCACCTAGAAGAAGGATGAGAAGAGCCAGAGCCAGGATTAGGACCCGTAGGAGCATCCGAAACCTCACTACTGTCAGGAGCATCACCCCCACCATCTCTCCTACCACAAGCCTGAACAGAATTGGAGGAGGGTGAGGCACAGGAAGGAATGAACATAAAACCAGAACAATCATCCCTAAGACCAGGCTGAACCTGGATAGAAGAAGAACCAGACAAAGCAGAACCGGAACCAGAAGGAGCCTTCTGGTAAAGAGCCACTCTCCTCAAACTCCACTTTTCACCATTGGAGAGAACGACGTAATGAGGATACACCATCCTAACAGAAAAAGGACCACGGAACTTGGACAAACCACCAGAAACCCTGCCAGACTTCACCTTAACAAGGTCACCCTTACAAATTCTATTGGAAACAGAAACTACAGACTTCCCACGAAAAGACGTGTTAGGAGAAGAAGGAGAAGAAACAATCTCACGAGCACCCCCAGAAACCTCAGACTGAAAAACCAAACTCTTAAGCCAAGAAGGGGTCAACTTGGTGCTAGGGACTCTACCCCTCATGAGTTCAAAAGGAGACTTGAGCTGAGAACCATGAAGGGTGGTACCATAAGCAAAGACCATTTCACGCACAAGGCTAGAAACCGAAACACCTTTAGAGACAGCCATCTGGATGGTGCCCTTGACCAACCTATTCAAGCGTTCACACAGGCCATTTCCCTGGGGGTTGTAAAGGGAAGTTCTGTGATGAGTAATGCCACAATCAGAAAGAAAGGAGCGCATATCATGTGAAACCAATTGGGTGCCATTGTCCGTAACCAAGACATTAGGAAAACCCTCCAAGAAAAACAAGGATCTGAGGTACTTGATAGTAGAATCAGTGGTGATATCCCTCAGGAACTCGACGGACAACCATTTCGAAAAACAATCCACTACAACAACAGCGAGCCTCTGAGACACAGGCAACTCATTCATAGGACCTATAAAATCCAGGCAAATGGTATGCCATGGAACCTCGGGAAACTCTAGTTTACCACAATACGAACCAACAGAAACCTTCAGCCTCTTCTCACCCACCTTACAAGTAGGACAATCCTCAATCCAAGAAGTAACCAAGGAGTCCATTCCAGGCCACCAAAAGTTCAACTTTAATCTCTGTTGCGTTAAAGTTTGGCCAAGATGGCCCTCGTGTGCTATGGCAATGAGCTTAGACCTCAAGTCAACAGGGGGAACGAATCTGTCACCCCGCATAACAACACCATCCTCACAAACAGACAGATCATCAATGATCTTCAAAAAAGGACGAACAGAGACATAAACACAGCTCTCCCTCCTTGAGCCCAATTTGATTAACTGGATAACTTCCTGCAAGACTTCATCCTTAGACATTGCTTCCAGCCAATCAGCACGTGAAAACGAACTCTCACCAAGAAAAAGGACATCATCAATCCAAGCAATGTTTTCTTCCGCACCATCAAGGCTAAAACCATCCTTAGAGTGAACGGATGGAACAGCAAGTCTGGACAGGCAATCTGCCTGTAAGTTTTTCCAACCCTGTATGTGAGAAATGTCGAAGTGATACTCCTGAAGCTTAGAGGCCAACCTGGCTAACCTTGGAGAACTACAAGCTGCACCACCAGGGGAAAGGATCCGAATAAGGGGTTTGTGATCAGTCTTCAGGTTAAAACGCGTACCCCACAAGTAGGTACGAAAATGGTGGGCACCCCAGGCAGCGGCCAGAACCTCCTTCTCAATGACAGGGTAATTCCGTTCACATTGAGAGTGCGGGAAGCAAAAGCAACAGGCCTCTCTCCATCCTTATGTGCCTGTACAAGAACAGCACCAAGGCCACTTGCACTTGCATCAACCAACAAAGTAGAGACCTTGTTAGTATCAAAAGGCGCAAGAACCTTGGCACTGCAGATAGCAAGTTTAATATCATTAAAACAATTATCAAGCTCAGGTCCCCACACAAATTTACAACCTTTTTTTAACAAGGCTCTCAAAGGCAGGGTTTTCTCTGAAAAGTTCTCAACAAATTTAGAATAATATTCGATCAATCCCATGAAAGACCGTAACTGATCCTTATCAGCAGGACATGGGGCAGAGCGTATAGCCTCAAGAAGATCTTTCTTGGGTTTTACTCCGTTGAACGAAATTTCATGACCTAAGTATTCAATATCCTGAACAAGAAAAGAGCACTTCTCCCTACGCAAGGTAAGGCCAGTGTCCCAGATCCTGTGCAAGACATTCTTCAGGACGCGATTATGATCAGCAATGGAACTCCCAAAAATTAAAATATCGTCCTGAAAGAAAACGACATTCTTCAACCCCTTGAATACTTCAGTCACCAACCTTTGAAATACACTCGCCGCTGATATCAAACCGAAGGGAAGACGGGTAAACTGGAAAATCCCTTCCGGAGTGATAAAAGCGGTAAGATGCTTAGAGGACTCATGAAGCTTAACCTGATGGTAAGCACTCTTCAGGTCGAGCTTAGAAAAGTACTTCGCACCATGAAGAGTGGACACCATCTCGGAGATGTTAGGCAGGGGAAATGTGTCGGCAACAACACACTTATTTAGCGCTCTAAGGTCCACACAGAACCTCAATTTTCCATCGGCCTTCTTGGAAATGACAACCGGAGAAACCCAGGCAGATGCCTCCGTGGGTTCTATCACTCCAGACTGAAGCATTTCCTCTATTAGCGCCTTCACATCCTCACGAACAGAAATGGGAACCCTTCTCACACGGTGTTGTACAGGTAAGCTATTCTTCTTAAGCCTAATGAGATGGGAATAACCTTTTAGCTCACCTAGTTCTTCTTTGAACACAGACCCAAAGTCATTAAGAATACTCTCAAGAGAATCATCTTCCACCACCATAATTTGATTCTCGGCTCTAGGGTTAATGACAATATAAAGGTCATACTGATGTACCCAACCAAGAATGGGAGGACCATCAACAGAGACGTACACCTAAACAAATCTTTGCCTAAAAGAAGCCAAGGATTACAATTTTCTGACCATTAAACCCTTTGGGAGAGATATCACTCTCTTTCAAACTTAAACCACCCCAAAAAGTATCAAAAGTGGCTTTAGGAATGATGGTATGACGCGACCCTGTATCAACCATCAATGATATTTCATGAGAGTCAACAGCGAAAACAGCCTTTGGTCTGTTCTGTCTCGGGTCATCGTCAATCACATCAACGTCATCCACAACCAATAGTCTATCAGCTTCGACTATACTTCCACTGTCACAGTCGTCTACAGTAGCCAATCTTTGCCTAGGCTTAGCTTTGCACATCTTTGAAAAGTGACCAATTCTGCCACACTTGAGACACTCCTTATTTGCAGCGAAGCAAAACCTGGCATCCGAAGAATGACTAGAGCTTCCGCATCTATTGCATGGCTTATTAGCAGTGAAGTTTCTCTTTTGAGGAAATCTTGGTTTGTTTTTCACAACGGCAACACTATCACCTCCACAATGCTCGCATTCCGTAGAACTTTTCTTATCAGAAACAACAGAGACTTCTTGCTGATTGTTCGATTTGCAGGAATCCAGAACCTTCATACATTTGTTTGATTCTTCAATGACTTTTGCTAAGTCAATAGCATCTTTTAACGAAGGGTTTTTGGCCGCCCAAAGTCTCTCCTGAATCTTCTTATTAGAGCATTGGACAATTAACTGGTCCCTTATTAGTTCGTCATTCATTGCGCCGAACTTACATTTGATAGCAAGCTCTCTGAGTCGAGCTACAAATTCATCAATTGACTCAGACTCCTTTTGCCGCTGAGTGTAAAACTTGTAACGGTTCATGACCAGATTCTCCTCCTTTGAAAATCTTATTTCTAGCCTTGCCACTGCCTCCTTAAATTCATCATCCATCTCCTCGCCATTAGCTCTCAACACTATAGGTAAGAATCGGAAAACTCTCTGCCCCTCTTTACCAAGCGTGCTCAAAAGGATAGCTTTTTTCCTTTTTGGAGAAAATTCTTGCCCATCCAATGCCACAAGATAATTTTCGACCATAACATACCAGTCTTCCCAAGGTATGTCTCGAATGCCAGGTTCAGGTAAGAATTGTATAATGTACAACATATAGGTTCTGGAGTAAAGTTATCGAAAGATATCTCGAACTGTGCTGCACTTTGCACATTGCACTTTGAATGCACAAATGCACTTTCTATTGAATTCACTTTAATTCATTAAGAAAAGCGATTGGATACCCTAGCTGCGGCTTTTATTTACATAGATAATAGATATATATTAATGCTTGTGAAAGATGTGATTAGAGAACATTTATATTTTTATCTGTATAATGTATTCCGGTATAAATCTCTCCTTCCTCCGTAAATATAAATCATTGTGTATCTATTTCTGCTTTAAAAAATAAAAAATAAAAAACGGTAGAAGGACAATATGGAGGAACACGACTGCTCTTATTTTTGTATTGAAAGCTAAACACGTATTTAATGTTCATAGTGTGGCATTGCTGCAGTTAGGAACACTCTCTACTTTAGTGTGTTGGTAAATGGAGCTGCTAATGCTACACAGTTGCTTTTATAACAAACAAAAAAAATATTGCACTTGAACCAGAGTGAGTATTAAATTGCAAAACCCTACTGATTGTATGGCGCCTTAGTTATATTTTACTGGAACAACATTTGGAGACAAAACAGGAGGCGGTCCTTCAAAATCTTGCGCCCATGGGCCTAGCTTTTGGAATCTTGGTAATAACACAGAATAGTTGCTATGGTGACTGCAGTGTTGCTACCAGCATTGTCCATGATACTCTGTCGAGGACAATGCCTCGCTGAGCCCCATACGGTGTTGCATCAGATGTCTCCCTGGGTATAGAGAACTAATCTGCTTGGGAGAGAGGGGTGGGGGGAGAGTGAGCAGACTCAAAAACCCTTTAAGTGTGAAAAAGGCCGCTTTATTGGAACAGGTGCACATTTACAAATACACAAACTCGGCAACCGCCTCACAATCTAAACCACAACCCAAGTTTTGTTCGTTTTTATTTCAAAAACCCAAAACCCCGCCCCCACCCCACACCCTCCATCACACCCCACCCCCACCCGTACATACCCAACACAAAACCATACAAAACCCAATAACATTATAACATTATAACATCACCTAATAAATATAACCTTACATTTCTGACTCTAAACCAACATAACATATCCCCCGATCCATATTCTCCGAACCCCACGTCAATCAAACTGAACAATCCCCAAACAATAACCGATACAACTAACGGGTCCAACTTGGCCCAACACTGACGATCTCATAGCAAAACCGCCACGCACCTGTCCCAAGCGACAAAGAACAACGTAAAACCCCATGAACACATGTTTCAAACCGCAGCCAGCCGAAAAATAAATAAATAAATAAATAAATAACTAAAATCCCTTAAAAAAGGGGAGGGAGGGAGGGACAAAAATTCTAAGCTCAACCGGCCACCAGGTCACCAAGCCTAAAATGGTGCCCGGATCGAGGAGCCCCGCCCATTTATAGGGGAGCGCACAAAACAACTAAAACCAGCCCAAAAACGCCCAAAGAACCTGCTAGAAAGAATACCCCACCCAGATCTCCCAAACCGCCCGGGGGAGGAGACCTCCCGGTGGTCGGCTGCCCTCCCCCAAGCCCCCCTTGGGAGAGAGGGGTGGGGGGAGAGTGAGCAGACTCAAAAACCCTTTAAGTGTGAAAAAGGCCGCTTTATTGGAACAGGTGCACATTTACAAATACACAAACTCGGCAACCGCCTCACAATCTAAACCACAACCCAAGTTTTGTTCGTTTTTATTTCAAAAACCCAAAACCCCGCCCCCACCCCACACCCTCCATCACACCCCACCCCCACCCGTACATACCCAACACAAAACCATACAAAACCCAATAACATTATAACATTATAACATCACCTAATAAATATAACCTTACATTTCTGACTCTAAACCAACATAACATATCCCCCGATCCATATTCTCCGAACCCCACGTCAATCAAACTGAACAATCCCCAAACAATAACCGATACAACTAACGGGTCCAACTTGGCCCAACACTGACGATCTCATAGCAAAACCGCCACCCAGAAAGCCGTGGGGTGAAAGACTGATCCGGAGAGAGCCCCACCTTTCTGCCCCCCAACGCCGAAAACAGGGAGGAGTGGGAGTACGAGGAAGACCCTGGAAAAAGAGGAGGGGGACACCAGAAAACAGAACCAACTACCACTTACTCACCAACCAACTGACGAACCGTCAAACAGCGAGATAGAACCTCCCGCAACTCCAGAAGATACAGGTCCATACCCATACGAGACAGGTGAACACCATCCCCCCGAAAAAATTCCACCGCATCATATTTAATGTCACTATGGACGATGCGACCGAAACCCAGGTCTCTACAAAATCGGGAAACCTCCAAATTCATCTTCCGCCGTGATTTGTCCACCGCCTTCGGTTTTACCGCATACCTCCAAACCCTTCGAGGCACCATCTCCGTCCAGATGACATGACAACCCGACCACTGACTGTGTAGCAAGGCCAAATCCTTTTTTATCGCCCGGAGCAGGACAACCCCTTTGACAGAACCCATGTCATTCTCACCCAAATGAATCACCAAGACGTCCGGGCAAACCCCCCCCACTATCCAAGAATTCAAGGCAGGTATAAGTTCTTTCCACAACATACCCCCCTTCCCCTTCCAAACCACATGAAACAAACTGGCATTGAACCCCAACGATGAACCAAAATAACTCTCTCGGGCTTGGACTTGAGCTCTCCTAATGAACGAATGGCCCACGATCCAAACGGTAACGTATTCAGCCCGAGGACCAGCCACAGAACCTGAAAAAGAAAACAGAGTCAGACAGGCAAAACAGAGGTGGACGCCAGCGCTCCAGGAGGCTCACTACGAACATAGCGCCGAAAACAGTTAGAAGTCCAGCGCCCCAGACCCATGATGTCCTCCCTCGACCATCCCCTTTGAAAGGCCTCTGTGGCCGCCCCAATTCGAAAAGAATGAGTACCGTATGAAGACCCATCCAAACCAATATGTCGCAGCGCTTTTCTCAGTACCATGCGCAGTTGATAATTCGTCACACTAGATCCATTGGCATGTTGGAAAACTCGAAACTCCACCAACCCACCCGACAGTGTCCTCCAACAAAGTCCCCAATGTAAAGGGCACGTTTCCTGAGGGGAAACCGATTCTAACCAGACACCTTTACCCACACTTCTCTGATCCGTTTTGGAGCGTGAGAGCCAAATATGAACCCCCCGCTCCGTGATCGTAACATCCCCCCACATAAGGCCAGGAGAGGATCTGTTGCCAAGCAATTCAGACACACGAAAAGCACCAAAAAACATCCACACCATCAACGTGGCAAACAAACACGCTTCCACTCGGTCAGTACACACCACCGGCAGGACAGAGATAACCTGGAACAGTTTTTGCCACGACAAAGGGGGTCGCATAGTGCGAATAGCACCACTCTCTCTAGACCATCCTTCCAACATTTTCCTACCCAGCTCCCCAGCCGACGGCGAGTAACCCCACAAAAGCTTACCCATGAAAGAAACTCCAGCCAGCTTGCCAGCTATAGTAATCCTAGACAACTTCTTATCCATTAATACCAAAATAAACTGTACCACATCTTCCGACCTTTGCCAATCCAGGTCCCTCCGACAAGCGCCGGACTCCAAAAATTCCTTCCAGGCTAACTCATACGCCGTCCTCGTGGAAGGGGCCAGGGAACCTAAAACCAAGTGAAGGACCCGGTGTTTCCTATCTTCCAAAGCTGTTCCGGCATGGGAGTCGGCTCCTCGTCTGCCTCCAAAGCAAGCCCACGGAATCTCTCCCACTGTGAACGAGACAAAGCATCCGCAATGTCATTGTCCACGCCAGGCACGTGAAGGGCCCGAAAACCAATATCGTGTTTCAGACAACCCAACACAAACACTCTCAGAAGTTTCAAAAGCTGGGGATCTCTGGCCGACTGTTTGTTAATCACCTGAACCACAGCCATATTGTCGATCCGAAAAAGGACCTTTTTGTGGGCCAACTCCGCCCCCCACAGCGTGACCGCCAAAACCACAGGAAAGAGTTCCAGAAAGGCAATACTTCTACCACCATTCTTCCATTGGATGGGCCACTGTTGAGCACACCACCGTCCTTGCCAGTAAAGACCAAAACCCTCACTACCAGCGGCATCAGAGAAGATCTGTACCTCCCAACACCAATCCACCTCCCAACACAAAGGCACACCATTGAAGGAATGTAAAAAGAAAACCCACATACGTAAGTCCTCTTTCACCCCCGCAGACAGTCTCACTCTATGATGTGGAAGGGAATGACCAGACAAGGCTCTGCCTAATCGCCTACAGAAAGTCCTACCCGCCCGAACCACCCTACAGGCAAAATTCAGGTGACCCAGCAGAACCTGTATCTCTCTCACAAACACCTTCTCTTTCCCCAACATAGTTCCAACCAGCTCGAGCATTTTCAGTTTCTTCTCCAATGGAAGACGAGCCTGCATCAAATGAGAGTCAAGCTCGATCCCCAAAAAAGACATGGTCGCGCAAGGACCCATGGTCTTCTCCGGAGCCAATGGGACACCCAAATAACTCATAAGTGATTGAAAAGATGTGAGAGCCGCCTGGCAGGCAAAGGAATTGGCAGCACCTACAAAAAAGAAATCATCCAAATAATGAGTGACAAGGTCATGGCCACTCCGTGAAGTAAACCACCATTGAAGAAAGGAGCTGAACGTTTCGAACAAAGCACAGGACATAGAACAGCCCATTGGCAACGCCTTGTCCACGTACCACTTCCCAAGGAAATGGATGCCCAGAAGACACCAGTCCTCAGGATGGACTGGAAGGAGCCGAAATGCGGACTTAATGTCGCATTTTGCCATCAGGGCGTTAGGGCCCGCCGAGACAACCAGCTGCATGGCTACATCCACAGAGGAATAAGACACCGAAGCAGCTTCCGGGTCAATGAAATCATTTACTGATTCACCGTCCGGCCAGGACAGGTGTTGAATGAGCCGGAACTGACCAGGCTCCTTCTTGGGGACTACACCAATTGGGGATATAATGAGGTTCGACAAAGGCCAGTCATCAAATGGGCCCGCCATCCGACCCTCACTCACTTCCTTGTCCAATTTCAACTGTACAATGTCCGGGTGTTCACTCGCTGACTTTAAATTCTTGGACCAACGTCTCAAACGCGGCCCCTCATACCCCAAACGAAAACCCACCTGAAAACCCAGCAACAAGGTCGACCGCAGCTCCGCAGGCTCATAGTCCCGCAAAGCCGCGGCCAATCTGGTTACGTTAACCGGAGTACGAGCCTTTGGGCCCAGCCCCAGATGAAGATTTCCCTCCCCTGGGAGCTGGGGGTTGTTGGGGTGGCACGAAAGTTCCCGAACTTTGTTGAGCACCCTGGGGCCCTGGGGCCCTGGGCCCCCAGCAGCGGGACAACGGATGACTCTTCCGCCCACATTGGGAACATTCATGGCGGAACTTACAAAACTGTCTGGTACAGGTCCCGGTATTAAAATCCCAGCATGTGCCGATGGGCGCCTGGGCGGAAGAGACGGCCCCCACCCCTCCCCGGGTGGGACGGGACTGAAAGGGACGATACAATATAGGGAGACCACTGGCCGCAAAAATGGTCTTTCCAGAGGCAGACGAACCCATAGTTTGCTGCCAAAGGTCAGAGTCCAGCTCCCCCCATTTCGCCTCAGGATCCCAAGCCATCCTGGCCCTGAACTCCTCATCATATTGGGCCCACGCATAATCACTCCGGGTTAGCTGAGCCTTACGAATAACGTCCATGTATTTAAACAGGGACACACAACGCTCAGGGAATTTCTCACAGTAGACGCTGGCAAAGATTAAAAAGGCCGCCGTCCAATTTTCTATATTCAGTGGCACTTTAGGGCGTTTAGCGAGCTCGAACTCCTCCTCCTTAGAACCTTCCTTAGCCCGGACTTCCCTGTGGAGCAACTTTAACAGTTCCACATACTCACCATTCCATATTTTTTCTTTCGTACTGAACATCAAATGAGCCCCCAAAGGCTTCGCCACACCCATGTATGGCAACTTTTTGATTTTTAGTTCCTTACTGTGAAGTACCCTTGACGTAGTGCCCACACCAACAGTGGACGTACCACTATCCACCACGTGACTTGTACCAACCTCCTCACCATTAGTACCAACACCTTGATCTCGTACCACACGACCTTTATACAGTTTACCATCTTTCTCCGTCGACATTAGATCGACACCAACACCAATAGAGACCATATGGGGCCGCACGGCATCCTCACCTGGATTTAAAAGAGGCGGTTGACTGGTTTCCGTCCTCCACGCTGTCCGTGCACCGTCATCTGCCCTTCGAGGAGCCCTCACCACGGGGCCGAGCACTCGTGGCCGTGACGATTCCACACGACTCCGCACCACTTGGTCCTGTAACATGTCACGAGAAACATTAACATGCCCCCCCCCAGACACCACATCACGAACCTCGCCCTCTTCAGGGCTATCCTCATCATAATCTAAAATCAAAGAGTCTTCCAACTGAGGGGGGGGGACAACCACCGAAGTCTGTCTTGACTCCACCGTATTTGAACGACCATGGGCCTTACCAGCCCTTACTCTGGACCTAGGTGGGGAGGACGACTGAACTCGTCTACACACCCCCCCACCAGAAACACTGACCACCTGTTGACTTCCAGAATATGAAAAACCAGCAGTCGAAACACTACGTGGCACGGGAGAGGTCGTACGTAACCTGCCCCCATGAGCAACGCTGGAATCCACCGCCGAGGCCGGGAAGGTCGTACTGGACCCGGATGCACCGCCCATGTAGAAATCCCTTGGTGGGACCATCGAGGTCGTATTAAACCTGCTTGTGATGGCCACGGCGGGATCCCTCGAAGGTATGGGACGTGCCGCGCCAGGCTCCACCCGCACTTCTCCTCGGCGTACCCGGGCTGCCTGCCGCCCTGCCAAGTCTGCTGCCGATGATCGAGCTTCTTCCTGCAAAGAAAAAGGCCGGACTGGTGTGCCGGGTCCCTCACAAAAAACAACTCTATGAGGGGCAGAAAAACCGCTAACAGTAACCCCGCCCCCCCTACTCGACATCCTAAAACCTCCAGAACTAACTACACTCTTCCTCTTTAAAGCATCGCAAAGACGCGGAGACGGCGGACAGACCTCCTCATCCGAACTAGCATTCAACACAGCCTGAATAACTCTCGAAGCCGTCCCCTGAGGGTCCCAATCCTGAACCCCCCCGACCGAAACAGCACCCCGGGAAGCAGGCCCCGAACCCACCAATCCACCATGACCTTGAAAATCCCCCGACAGCCTATAAAAAGCTCCTACCCCCCCACACTTCGCTGCGCCACATCCCCCACCACCCGAAACTGGCGGGAATCACCCACAGACCCGCCCGCGCTGCCCAGCTCCCCACCCGGAACCAGAAAATCATGCCGCCCCGCACCCTCCCCCAGACCCATCTGGGCCCACTCCCCCTCCCCCAAGGAGCTGCAACCCCCAGACATGGCCTCCCCCCCCACCGCAGACCCAGATGGGGAAAACAATAACGGACTCTGCGGCTCCCTACCCACCGCGCAAACCAGAACGCCACGGCCCTCAGGCCCTCCGACACCCGCAGAAGACACCAAAGGCCGCGCGACATGCTCACCAACCGCACCACCATCAACCGTCACCGGGACCTGCCCCACATGGCGGCGTATAACGCTCAGGGGAGCGACCACCTCCTCAATATCCGGATCCGGGGCACCCCGCAACGGTTGCTGCACCACAGAAACCACATCCAAAATGGCCTCCACCCGCCCTGCCTGAGTGACGTCAGTCCCCACCCCTGCGGAGGCAGAAGCCGAACGCCGCGTGCAACCACGTTGCCTGGAAGCACGACGGCCCCGCAAAACGGGAGCAGAGGCCGCTCTATCCCTCAGACCGATCTCAGAAACCTCCCCCTCCCCGAGAGGGAAACCCCCAACCCCAGCCCCCTCCAACAACGAAGAATTCAAAGAAACGGCCGGGTCAGAAGAACTAGCATCACTCCCCCTCCGGGCCCTAGAACCCCCCCGACGGGTCCTAGAACGACCCCGCTCACTTACCCCATCCAGTCTCCGACGTTTCGGGGAGTAACATGCTGCCACCGCAGCCAACACCCCCGCAGAGGCCTCCCGCTGGGGTCGCGGGGTCTCGGCCCGACCCCGGTCGCCAATGACCAGGTCCAAACGCCCAGCCTCGCTGAGCAGGCGAATAGCTTCCAACACGCGATAATCCTCACCAGACATGATATCGGATCAGACTAACCAAGGAAAAAGAACAATACTACCAAAGTATGGACACACAAAAATTCTAAGCTCAACCGGCCACCAGGTCACCAAGCCTAAAATGGTGCCCGGATCGAGGAGCCCCGCCCATTTATAGGGGAGCGCACAAAACAACTAAAACCAGCCCAAAAACGCCCAAAGAACCTGCTAGAAAGAATACCCCACCCAGATCTCCCAAACCGCCCGGGGGAGGAGACCTCCCGGTGGTCGGCTGCCCTCCCCCAAGCCCCCCTTCTTGAACTCTCCCAGTGCTGCTGGGTCCATAGAAGAGATTGTACCGACGCATTTTCTTTCTACTCCACACATCGAACCGAATTTCAAAACAGGAAGATGCATTGGCCCACTGTGTTCACGTGGGGGTCTCCCGTGGTATTCTGATAACTCAGAAGTAATGCAGATTTGACAGGCACAGCGGTAGAGTTCCAGGAATGACGCGACATTGGACCATGAAGAAAGCTGGTTGCCTGTCAGTTTCTTTTCAGAGCTTTGTACACTAAAATTCCAAATTCGTCTTTCTCTACGGACACGATGACACTACATTAATGTGAACACTACAGAGTTTACCAACACAATTTTCCTACATTTTAAAGGTGAGTACCAATGAATGTATCTTAATATTGAGATATTATATTTCACTTAAGGATGAAAGGGTAAGCTATATGATTTATACGAATAAAATCATTATGGTAGGCTTATGGTTAAAAATTTAATTTAATTTAATTTTAGTTTTATATTAGTTTAATTAATTGCATTGAATTCATTTATTAAAATTAGGGTTCAAGGTTGGCGTTAGGTAATGGTTAACTTGTAACCAAATTAACTTAAAGAGTTTAGGTTAATGTTAACGTATGCCTAAGGATAAGTACTTCATTCATTTTAATTTAATTTAATTTAAATAATTAGGAATAAGGTTTAGTATTAGGTTAAGAATAATTATTTAATATAAAGTACATTGATTTATATTTATTGAATTGATTAAAAAAAAAGGTTTACGACTTGTAGAAATCCTACATTTTAAAGTTACAGAAGCACTCTGAGAGGATGAGCAGCTCGCCCCCTAAAAACAGAGCACTACCTGTCATTTCCTAACTTGGCATGCACTATATAGTGATTCCTGAGGCTTACAGTTCTGTAAGGGATGGTTATTGTGTATTTACCTGCTGCCCAGCAAGCATATTATTGTAAGAAAGTGAGTTTTACTCCAGCTGCGTAAGGAATTGGAGGGATCTGAAATGGGAGATCCTTATGCCTTTCGAATAGGAATGAAGTAATTGAACATCTCTTTTCCATTTAACTCGCTTTCCCTGGTATCAGTAGTATACCATTTTGCAAAGTGTGATAAGCACTCAGTGAAGCCAGTTCGTCTATTTGGCTGGTGGGCCGATGCGGTTGGATAGCTGGGTCATTCAAACTTTGCAAACATTGGAGATGAGCACCCGCTACAATGCCACGTGCATTTAGATCCACACAGACAGTAGGGAAGACTGAGGTCACAAGCAGGATGCGAAATAGAAGCTCTATTCTAGAACAACCTGGCCCAAAGCAGCACAATTTATTTGGTGCACAAAGTGCTGGTGACTTCCTCCGTTGTTAATGATGATTGTTAGACCTGGCCTCCTTGGCGTAGTTCTCCCCTAATATTTTGTCTCCTGCTTTGCTGGCTTTGTTTTTGCTGGTTTTAGGACTCTGCCCTCCTTACCACTGCTGACCAAGGCTAAAGTGCTTGTGCTCTCTACTTTGAACATGGTAGAATTGGCCTCCACCCAATTGTCATATTTAATTTACTTTTTAGACCCTAGTAAAGCGGCACTACTTGTCCCCAGGGCCTGTAAATTAAATGATAAATGAACTTCTACTAGTGGGACTGCAGCACTGTTTGTGCCACCCACTTAACCCCTTCCCTGCTGGGCACATTCCCCTGCTGTGCTGGGGGGAGGGGGAGTGCGTGCAGCGCCCCAGTGCTCATGACAAGCTCAGCCCTGTGCTCATGACGAGCTGAGCTCGTCACTGCCACACCCGTTTCTTCAGAACGCTCAGCACAGCAGGGGAATTAGCCCAGCGTGCGAGCGTTCTAAAGGCCATGACGAGCTCAGCCCATCATGAGCACCGGAGCACTGTAGCTCATGGCAAGCTCAGCTCGTCATGAGCATGCAAGGGGTTAAGAAGCCCTTTCAACCAGGGCCGGACTGGGAACCAAAATGGCCCTGACAAAGTGCTCCGCCGGCCCCCTCCCCCACCTGGGGTTTGGGGATGCGGCCGAGCTCTTTGCCAGGGCCGGTTTTCGGACGATTCTGTTACAGGGCCGATTTTGCAGGTATGCTGCAAAAACGGCCTTGTTACAAAAACGGCCCCCAGGGGCTCAAAACCAGCCCCCACCTGTGCGGTGCACGGGAGGATTGCCCTGTGCCCACTCAGCCAGTCAGGCCCTGCTTTCAACATGTTTCCGGCCTGCCATTGCAGCCTTTGTGTGTAGTTCTAAAATGCCATTTCAACCTGGCAAAATAAACCTATTGCCAGGCCCAAACTCTCTTTATTAGTACATATAGGTCACCCCTAGGGTAGTCCCTGAACAGCCCAGAGGAGAGGGGCAGTCTATTTTAAAATTTTGAACATGCACTTTTACGTTTTACCTGTCTTGATAGTGATTACTTATGCAATAACTGCTTTTCCCGTAGCATAGCATTGGAGTTACTTCATTATATATAAGCTATAATAAGCTATAACTTCCAATTGGGAGCAGGTAGACAGGTCGATTTTGGATGTAAAGAATTGTAATTAAAAGTCGCCTTTAATAGTAAAGTAGGCTTTTTAGACAATTCTGAAATGCTGTATGAGTCCTATCTACGTCGGCTAAGCAAGACTTCTATTGTCATCCCTTATCCTCTGCAAATTGATTAAATCTATTTCGAATTTAATACCAGGGTTGTATCCTATTTGATATTCTTTATCTCTTAATGAATAACTAAACATTTTAAACGAAATCCTGCCGATTCTGACTCATTCATTTCTTTGTGGATAAAACATTTGATTTATATCCTTTTGAACTTTGAATTTTCTACATTACGTGAAATAACATTTAAAGTCAGCAATGATCTTCTTCCTGGTCTTCATTGGATAACTGCTCATCCTCCGAATGTCTAGTCCCTTTCAGCACAGAACAAGATCCGTCAGAGAGCAAATTGTGTGTGATAGGTGGTCAAAGAGTATATAAGTGAGTTATGGTGAATAAAATAGAGTGAGAGTTATATTTGGGCCCAGTATAAACCCTACAACAATATGCAGGGTGAACACCAAAATTGAACTAATGTATTTCTTTCTCATCCTCTCATACTCAGTCTGCAATCAGACTGAGTATTTGAAGGACTGGACTTAACATTATCTGCATTGAAATGTGCTGGACATAAATGTCATGAAGTACATTGTAGGTATGTCACTGTATTTTAACAGAGATGTTTTTTAGCAAAAAGAAGATAGCCCTTTGGACCATCACAACATATCTAACATGTTATTAATTAATTAATTAATTGTGTGCTTATATAGCGCTGGAATCACTCCCAAAGGGGAACCTCCGCGCTTCGACCGCTGCGAAACCCTTCCTGGCTTCCCTGAGAGATGGTCCCTTAATGGGTATCTCCAGGGTGAGACCAGGCATCCCCGGCGGTCTGGTGGGGCCGTTAGTGAAGATGAGGCAAGCTAGTGCCCAGAGTTACCGAGTGTGATCGCTGATCAGAGTGGGCACCGAGGCGAGAGAATTATCGAGTCCGCTGACCCTGGTCCAGAAACCTGCCGCGTCAGGAATCGAACCCTGGTCCCGGGCCGTCCTCTGCTCTCGGGTCTGCCGCCTCTAACCAGTGAGCCACACTACTTCACTTTTACTGATAAGTTATTGAGTTCCAATACAGGATGTTGTTGGTAGTTGAGTAGACTATGCTTTGCCTCCCTCTTACTTACCCATACTCCCCTTATCTACCGAAGTAGAAGTGGAGGACACTCCTTCTCCCACATTGCAGCAAAGAGCTGGACCAGCCACCCCACGCACTTCTGGACCATCACCTCACTTCTGTAAGTCCAAATGGCCCTCAAGAGCTGGCGTTCGAATAAGCACCCAAATCAGTTTGGTGGTGTGTACTTGTTTTGCCCTACTTCATTTGCTGTGAAAGTTCCTGTATCTTTTGTCCTTTGCGGCCAGCCAAAAAGTTATCCAAGCTCAGATAACATCAAGGGTGCACTATAGGAATGGACTCAATCAATCAAATAAAACTTTATTCGGATACAGTTTTGTGTCCATAAAAGTATACAGATGATTAAAAGCGTTATTTAAAATCGTTAAAATATTTAGTACAAAATATAACACGGGTAAGATACATTTTGTAGTAAAAAGAACCGTAACCAATCATTAGCAGCAAGAATTCATATAAAAAAGACACATAAACAGAGACATCAGCACACTTATAAAGCCATTAGTTTCTATTACGACCCCAGAACACAGTCTATCATTTTACATTTTACACAGAGTCATAGTTTGCGCGATATCTAACACACACTTTTATAAATCGGGCTATTGGGACGATGTAATACTCAATGTCCAAACATTGTAGGGCAAGAAGGGCCGGACGGCAATGTCGCAAGCCCATGAATTTCACCAAAGGGATAATCCACCGCTTACGTGGAAATTCATAATAGCTGCAAAAAAAGACTATGTGCAGTAACGATTGCTCTGACTGCCCATCACATGGGCAACAGGACAGGGTGCTAGACCAGTCTTTTATCTTCGGAAAAGTTAACTGCCGATGGAAAGTATTAAACCGGAATCGCGTCAGAAGATATTTATCATAAGCATTGACACTGGTTAGTAGATATGGCTGAATCCCATGTGAGACTTGCACCGAGACTAGATGGAGATTTGTTGGTTTTAAGATCTCAGATGCCGAACGAAGCTCACGGAGATGGGACAGACACACATTTTTCAGTTTTTTACGGGAAACTTCAGTTATGGTCTCGGGGGTTAGAAAGGCTGTTTCCATGTTTACATCTCTGAGAAAATTATAAACGTAAAGTAACCATGGGATATTTTTCCACTTTTCCAGTATGAGGCAGTCAGAAATAAGTAAGCGTGTCAGTTTACATTCTAAAGTTTGCCAAAGACGGTGCCATAAAAGAATTGGTTCGACAGCAATAAGATCGGTAATATAGTCCTGACCCAACTCCATATGACAACCGAAGGTTGGGGAGCTTTTTGGGGCTGCCAATAGACACCGCAGAAAGCCGTTTTCTACTTTCTGGATAGAATCCGAGTTTACATGCCCCCATACCCCTGCCCCATACATTGCCACTGGGCAGCACTTAGCCCTATAGATCTGGATGAGTTCCTGTGAGGGGCGCTGACCCGGTTTTTGGGCAAATGTAACCAAGGCTGTTGTAGCTCTAAGGAACCCCATCTTTCTGGCTAAGAGTGCTGGACGCCAGGTAGAAGTGTTGTCTATCTGGATTCCTAAATAAGGGTATGAGTTTACGCTTTCCAGGGTAATATTATTGATCTGAGCGCCGCCAAGGTGTTTAATGCGTTTCCCCAAATGCATAACAAATGTTTTCTTCGTGTTTACATTTAAATCTAAACTTGCCATGAAAATGCTGTATCTATCAAGAAGGAGTTGGAGTTGGCGAGGGGTCCTGGCCATGATGACCAGGTCGTCCGCGTAGAGCAATGCGGGTATTGGACGACGGCCTATCATTGGCAGGTCCTTGCTACCTTCAAGCATCGCAACCTCCAATCCATTCGTGTAGAGATTGAAAAGGAAGGGTGCCAGTACGCACCCTTGTCTGACACCCTTGGCTACTGGGAAAGATGTTGTAAGTTTCCCCCCCGTACCATACCGTACTTTAGCTGTGGCCCCCGTATAAAGCTCTTGGATAAAATATACCAAGGGAGAATCTACCCCCATGGACAAGAGGAGTTTCCAGAGTTTGCTGTGGGAGACGCAATCAAAAGCCGCCGAAAGATCGACGTATGCTAGATGCAGCCTCCCCTTTTTTGCCCCAACATATTTACCTATCAGCAGAGATAGGTTTAGAGCCTGCTCCACTGTCCCCAGGCCCTCTCGGAAGCCAAACTGCAGGTCAGAAATCACTTGGTTACATTCGGCCCAGTCTTAGAGTCTTTTAAGGAGAAGCCGACCCATAACCTTGCCTGTGGAGTCCAGGAGGGAGATAGGACGATAACAGGCAGGGTTATTACGGTCGCCTTTTTTAAAAATCGGAAGCAGTATAGACGTTGTCCAAGACTTGGGTGGGTCGATTTTAGTGGCTGCTTCGAAGACCTTTGTGAGGATGGGGTACCATAATTCTAGGTTATTTTTAAATATGTCCACGGGAACGCCGTCGGGCCTGGTGCTTTGCCACACTTGGAGGCTTGTAATGCATTAAGTACCTCTTCAAGATCAAAATTAAGATTAGAAGAAATAGTTCTGCTTTGGCAATTTTGGGGAACCGGCAACTCCTGAATAGCCGTGGGGAACTGTGTTGGGGGATTCTCCAGGGTGCCAAAAATCTTGGAAAAATGGGCAACCCAAGCAGCTTCACCCACTGCTACCTCTATCCGGGGAGTTGATTGCTGATCGGTTAAAAAAGGTGTTCTTACTATTTGCCAAAAAGTGGCTGAATCCTTAAGGGAACAACTGCGGTGGAGCTTACCCCATAGTTCTTTCTTAATGTCCACCTTACAGGATTTAAGTTCTTGCTTATAAAGCTTTCTTAACATAGCAACTTCCCCCTTATCCCTAACGGTGCTAGTCAGGGCTTTCTTTAATAAAAGGTAAGCACTCCTTGTGGCGGGGTTAAACCATCCCTTTTTTGTTTGGTTGGGGCCCTTAATTTTGCGAAACAACTCTTTTTTAATTTCGGTGGTGATGGCAAAAAAACCAGTCAATACCTGGGCAGGGTCCGACTGTGGGCTTAGGCACACTTCAACAGATGGAAGAGCACGTTTCAGTACTGCAGAAGTAACCTTTTCAGGATTCACTTTGTCCCATTTAATTGCGTACCCATTCAGTTTATTTACTCTTAATGACTCCTGTGGTAAGAGTGTTTGCTTGCTACGTAATACAGACTTATTAGGGATAGTGATAGTAAGAGTATTGGGAAAATGATCACTACTGGCGTTGGTGCCTGTTCGAAAGCTACATAGTTGCTCTTTAGTGGCTTGGGACACCAGGATGTAATCAATCAGAGTTGATAGACCCCTGCCATTAAATGTCGGGGTAAAAGGCACAGGAGGGGATACTAGCTCATTTGCAAAGCCCATGTCTAAGTTAAACATTATTTCAGTAAGGGAGTTCCCTAGTTTCGTGTGAGGGAAATGTGTTAAACTAAGGCCTGACTCATCAACAATACCACAATTGGTTGCGTCCCCATCCTTACAAAGATTTAAGTTAAAGTCCCCTCCCCAGACAATGCCTATAGTAGAGGTAGGATTTTTGAGCCGCTCCTGCATTAAAAACAGGGAAATATTTTCCAGAACTGGTAATACATCCTTTGGAGAGAGGTTGTTATAGAAATTCACTATATAAAGCACGTGTGTTTTATTTGGTGTTATTTTAAGGATCTGGAAGTGGGGATTGCTGTTCGTTAATTTAATATTGGTGATTTGCAAATCATTTGAGACGTAAATCACCAAACCACCTTTCGCTCTACCATATGAGGAAGGTTGGGCAGAGAAATTAAAGGTTTTATAGCCTTGCAGGTGAATGGGAACAGTTAGCCAAGTTTCTTGCAGGCATAAGATGTTGTAAGCCTTAATACTAAAGAGCCAAGATGGAAGGTCTACCTTAGTACGCAAACCGTTTACATTCCAGAATATCAAGTTGAGGGATAGGTCAGGTCTTACCGAACCCCCCTCAATTACAAAGTCTACAGCTAGAGGTTTAGTCAGGCTCCTATGTAAGCCCTTGCCTGGAGTTGCTGCAATTGGAAGAGAGTTGAAGGTCTCCTGCGCACACAGGTGGGTCACCTCCACAGCCCTGGTGAGGGAAAGGGATAAGGGTTCTTGATTTACTACATTAATGCATTTCGGGGGTGTGGGGGACAGGGAAACTGGAAGCTTTGGTGAGTGAACCAGTCAGTCATTAGCGTCCAGGTCTGATAGAAGGTTAAATCTATTAAACGTTTGGAAGGGTTCAGACCAATAGAATGGGTTATAGCCATTGTAGCCATTACTGCTAAAAACGCAGCGATTCTGAGTAGACCTAGGACAATTATTAGGATAGCTAGTTTGTAATCCCCGGTTTGGAATGAATTCTACTGCTGATCTTGGGTAGAAGAAAGTCAGTTCACGTGTTGTAATACCCCCTAGTCCACTGTCCTGGAAATCAGTTAAAATGTGATTCACAGCTCTACTATCTGAAAAATTAACAATGATGATATCACCCGGTAGATCTTTTCTACGACAGCCCAACCAGGGGAGACGTCTGACATGGATGATTTCACCATTCAAGGACGGAGGGAGTGGACGATTCTGACAGAGCCAATGCAGGACTTTGTTTTTCAATTGGAAGAACTTTTCCGTCTTGCCTTCCTCTAAGGGTGGGACGCCTGTTAAGACGACCACGTAAGGAACCGCTTCCGGAGGGAGATCTACAGGCCTAATCCTAGGCTTACTTAATTCAAAATGACTTGGCCGTGCACCTTGAGCAGGCATGGATTGATGCTTTGAAACATTCCCACCCCTCTGTGTGTTATTATCCCTAAGAGCAGGTGCTGTCTGTGATACTTGTGGCGCTCTTGTTTGTGCAGGATTTGAATTGGAGGGATTAGTGGTCTTTGCCCTTGTCTTTTTAGGGGGGGGGGGAGATTGTTATTTTTAACACCCATTTTTACCACAGAAGCAGGTTTTAAAGGTGCAGATAACGAAGATGGAGGTGCCCTATTTTTACCAATAACAGGTGCTGAAGTTGGAGCTATCGTTACCGAAGGTAACGTTGGTGGGACGGAGTCTGGTTGGACCTTATTTGCTACTATGTTCTCCCTGACCACTTATTCTAAGGAACCTAGCTGGGCAGTCATTTGTTTCAGTCTCTCTATTACTGGGAGGATGAGAGATCTTACTATGTGCTCAATGAACCCCACAATCTCAGAGTTAGGGGTAGCCTTAGAGGGAAGAAGTTCTGGAGCATGCGGGCCGGTATCATAAGGTTCTGTAGGGTTGGTAAGGCAGGGCTATTTTTGGGGTCGTGATTAGACGTTTGAATATTCCTGCTCAGTTTACCCCGAGTAGTACTACCACACTTTCTCCTTCTTTTTGACGGGGGGGGGGGCCTTTACGAGGGGCGGAGTTGATCTTAATAGAGTTAGTTTCTGTATGAAAAATCTCCGCCACAGAAGTTGATGAGGTCGGCTGAGACTGAGGGAGAGGGGACACATTACATTGTGACGTAGCAATAATAACACTTAATTGACTGATTTTATCACTAATAGAGTCACTAATAGAGTCAATTAAGGTAGGTCGATCTTGAAGAAGCAGTGGAATACTGTCATTTCTAGAAGATTCGCAGGCTACAGGAGATGTGGTGATCCCATCCTGGGCCGGCGTATTGGGAAGAGTAGATGGCAAAGATGCGCGCATATTCTTTATATGCTCAATGGAGCGGCGTCTGTCAGCCCGTCGCTCGGCAAGAGAGTCCTCCCTTTCAGCATCTGGAAGCGCCCTAAAAAAGTGATCCAGGGTTCCTTTGTTAGTCGTTTTCACTATCGGGGATTTTCCCATATTGTTCATGGTTCATGAAGTTTGGGAAAACGAATAACTTGCAGTCTCGGAAATCGAATATAGGCCATGACCCACTGTGCCTTGTTATATTGTTCGGATAGTCAATACAGGTACGGCACAGAAGCAAAGGGATAGGAAGTACAAGTGGTAGTTGTAACAGAATGTCTTACTTGAAATGGCAGCTGCGTAGATGACAGAGGGGGGTCCCAGCCCAGCCTCTTCCGGCCTCCGACGGCCGTGGGCGGCCCGCTCGCGTGCCGCGTTGCGGGGGACGCCGACCTTTACCGCACCTCCAGGCGCCGCCGCAAGGTGTCCTGGGTAGCCGAGTCCTCCACTCGGCGGCCGCCTGCGATGTTAGCGCGGCAGCGGGAGGACTCAGGCGATGCAGGGAAAGTGGGTCCAGCAAAGATTCTGCCCTGCAAAGTGGCCTTCAAGTGGTTTCGGCCCTGGGTCAGTGATGCCAATTAGATTACACATAGGCCTGCATAAATACCTGATTGATAGGCTGCAGCTGGGTCAGAATGTAGCAGCCCAAACAATTGTCTGGCTACCCTGTAACTCCCATGCTACACGTCTTCCTCAGAGTCTTCACTGGGTCCTGGTGAGAAAAAGGATCATCTTTTTTTTTTGTAAGTTTTCTTTTTCCAGTTTTCTGCATACATGAATATAATAATCGGTACATTGCAGAATGAAGCATCGGCATCAACAAAAAAAACATGAATAACCAATCAAATGTTAAAAAAAGGATCATCTTTAAGACATTGCTCTGTGCCCAGAAAGCTTTCCAATGAACTGGCCCGGGCTATCTACAAGATTGAATTAAGTTCTATACTCCCCAGAGAAATCTTCGTTCTGTAAATCTATGTCTTGCAAAAGTCCGCGGGTCAGGAAGGCAAGGTCAGGGGGCAGTTCTCTCTCCTTCCTAGGCCCCTCGCTATGGAACAAACTTTTGTTGACACTAAGGTGCATCAAGGCTACACCTATGTTTCGGGAAAAACGTAAGACCTGGCTCTTTTCCAGCTCCTAAGTCTTCCACCTCCTATTTCCAGCTGATCGCTCTTCCTGCATTTAGCGCCAGGAGTAACAGTCCAGCTCTGCAAATACTCTACATAGACACAGACAGCCGTGCAAGCGCCTGGATACCCAATCGGGTGAATAGCCGCACTTTATAAATCCTAATCGGTTGATTGATATTTTTGGGGTGTCAAAAATAGTGGAACCTATCTCATGTGCCAAAGACAAATATGTTACAGCCCAAGTTTGATCCTTCTGAAGAACAAGAAAGCCTGTTTATCCAGAATAAACAGGTAATTACTTACACGAATAGGAATACCTGTTGAGAGTGTTCTCTGTCTGTTTGTTCTGCTTGTCTATCAGCCTCTATCGTTTGCCAAAGTGGAACACTATGCTGAACTGAACTCATGAACTCGCTAAAAAGCAACGGGAAACAGTAAACTACTGAGCTCCGTGAACACATACGTGCAGGTAACATGCTATCCGCGATTCCCTTTGGTTTCATATTCAGACACAGTCACAAAGACAACCAGATAGAAAACATTGGCCATCCACTGAGTTTAAATCCATAGAAATAAAGCATTTCTGTAATGAACAGCACCCGATAATTCATTGTGATTTTCTCTGTGCAAGTACAGAAGCTTACAGTGAAATGACTGCTGGCGTGGCCAAGATGGCTAGAGAGAAAATTGACTTTGAAAGTCAATGTAAGTCAGGCTGACTTTCATCCCATTGTTGGCTTAAATCCATATGGACTGAAGTCAAATTCGCTGACTCCAATCTGTAATGAGGTATTTGAAACAAAAGCACAACTGCATTCAATACCAAAACGTCACTGCTGGCTGCAAACTACCTACTCCTGTTGAAAGCTGTATAAAGCTGTTTAAAAGCATTAAATGATCCGTCTCCCCGATGAGCAACCAGACTGATTAATAATAAAATATATAGGGCACTTAGGTACCTGATGCCACCCTATTTTAGATCATGTGAACACCACAATAACAGAAGGCAGTTTCGGATCACTGAAATAATATCGAGGTCAAGAATACCGAGTTACAAAAATATCGAGGTAAAAATATAGAATACTAAAATATCGACCTCCTATCTCCAAACAGGTAAGTACAAAAATATCGAATGAAAAATATCAATGTAAAAAATATAGTTAGTCAAAATATCGAATTTTTTAAAATGCTTTAAATTAATTAAAAATTTATGAAATAATAAATATAATTAACTTAAACATACTTAAAATACTTAAATAACCTGAAAATTAATAAATAATTAATGTAAGTTAAAAAAAATTACAAATTAATTTGTTAATATATATATATATATATATATATATATATATATATATATATATATATATATATATATATATATATATATATATATATATATATATATATATATGTATATATATATATATATATATATATATATATATATAAATGTAATATTAATATAATAATTACCATATTTTTACCGTAGGATAGCGGAAAGTGTAAACTTTACTCTAACCACTCCAGTGAGTGCAACAGTAGGGAAAACGTTGGATAGCGTAGGGGTAAAAATTACTATTCCAACTCCAGGGAGTGCAACAGTAGGGAAAGCGTTGGATAGCCTAGGTAGGGGTAAAAATTACTATTCCACTCCAAAGAGTGCAACAGTAGAGAAAGCGTCGGATAGCGTAGGGGTAAAAAATAATATTCCCACTCCAGAGAGTGCAACAGTAGGGAAAGCTTTGGATAGCGTAGGGGTAAAAATTACTATTCCCACTCCACAGAGTGCAACAGTAGGGAAATCGTTGGATAGCATAGGGGTAAAAATTACTATTCACACTCCAGAGAGTGCAACAGTAGGGAAAGTAAATACTTCATATATGAATAAAAATAAATTTAATATTAATACCAAATGCTAATTAATCAAAAGTAATTAATAATTTTATATAATATAATAATTAATCAATTAGAAATACAAATAAAAATAATTATTACAAATAATTACCTATAAATACAAATTATTTACCAATTAACAATTAATTAATTAACAATTAGAAAATTATTAAAAATTACAACAAAACAAAACCAATAAATGAATAACAATATTTATTTATTTACAATTAAATTACTTCCCACCCTATTCCCCTATAAACCCACAACCCGCTACAGAAAATAAATTAATAAAATTAACATAATTAACAATTAAACTATTAATTTAAATTAATTACCAATTATATTTTAATTAATTACCAATTAAAAATGTATATATCAATTAATTCCAAATAAAAACCAATAAATACATTTAAAAATGTAATTACTTATAATTAAATTACTTTCCACCCTATTCCCATATAAACACAACCCGCTACAGAAAATACATTAATACAATTTACATAATTATCAATTAATCAATTAATTTGAATTAATTACCAATTATATTTTAATTAATTACCAATTAAAAATTTAAATATCAATTAATTCAAAATTAATATCAATAAATTCATTTAAACATTCAAATAATTATATTTAAATTACTTCCCACCCTATTCCCCTATAAACCCACAACCCACTACAGAAAATACATTAATAAAATTAACATAATTATCAATTATTAATTAAAATAATTACCAATTATATTTTAATTAATTACCAATTAAATATTAAATAACAATTAATTAAAAAAATACCAATAAATAAATGTACATATTTAATTATTTATAATTAAATTACTTCCCACCCTATTCCCCTATAAACCGACAACCCGCTACAGAATTATATTGCGCAAATATTAAATACCATAAAATTAATTAATTAAAATAAATTATAAAATAAATATACACTTTTCACACATATACTAACATAAAAAATACTTGAAAAAAATTAATATTAACTTACCTCAAATTCGATATTTTTGTTGTCTATATTCTGTCCATTCTATATTGTTGTCTATATTCTGTCCATTCTATATTTTTGTTGTCTATATTCTGTCATTCTATATTTTTGTTTTCTATATTCTGTCCATTCAATATTTTGTCCATTCTATATTTTTGATTCGATATTTATGCTATTCCATTCAATATTTTTGTAGTCTATGTTCTGTCCATTCGATATTGTGTCCATTCTATATTTTTAACTCGATATTAATGTAACTCGATATTAAAAACTCGATATTTTGACTGTATACTGGCAGTTTCATCACAACAACAACTTTTTGGGGGGGAGGGGACAAAATGTGAATGGAGACTCCCAGCTAAGAGAACATTGCCCCCTTTATGTGAAAAAAGGACAAGGACTTGCACTGTCGTTAGTTGGATGCTAGTAGATAGGGTTACGCCAAAGAGTCAGATCTCAGATGAAGGGCCCATTACAACTGTTAAAATATTTTTCATTTTATGTCAAGAGTTTTAGGCTGATACAATCACATGTATGGAAAAACTCTAGCAAATAATGCAACCAAAACATTTAGAATAAAAATTGACCAACAACCTGAGACTGCTCTATTAAGCTCAGCAGTTGCATCTTCAGGTCACCAGGAACTCACCAGCCATGCTATTCTTTTTACCTAGCTCAGTTAGCTCTAGTTTCACATGAGGTAAGTTCATTTCTATAACTCACATAGCCATCCAGAATGCTGGCTGATGACTTTCACATGAAATTATTCCACTTTTCTCAGATCGTTGACAACCCCATGGAGCACAGCCATCAATAATGATGTGGATCATTAAAACCCAATCTCGTTATCTAAACATTTCATGAAAACATGTCCCTCCCTCTCTGTTTTATCTCCCAAGCTTACCAATAGCTTGTTTATTTTCAGCAATGTAACATATTTATTTAGATTTCTCTTTAGAATCTTTATGTAAACAACTTTGTAAAAACACAACACAATCCAGTCAGATAGTAGCAGAATACAAAAATTTGATTAGAAGTAAAATTGATTAGGTGATCAATAAGAATCAAAATTCATCAGAGCGGTTCCGTCATGGCCCCGCCCGCTCAATAGAAAGCTCAGCTCAGGCGCGGAATTCGCGCCACGCATGAGCGGCGGGCGGGCCATGACGGAACTGCTCCGTCATCAGCACAGCGCCACTGCAGCTGATGACGAAGTGGTTCCGTCATCAGCATACAAGGGGTTAAAGAGTTTATAGGCCTCCTTTGCCTTCTGAGAGGAGGATACTGTAGGCATAGTCCCAGGAGGGACTATGACAATGTGCTGATAGGTTTGTGGTGAGCCTATCCTTGCTTGGTGCTCTACATGTCCCCACTCAGTCCTGAGCATTAATGCTACTGATGGAATGTGAAACTGTCAGTGTGTGTGTGCGCAGCAGCTTTTCCAGTTCTATAAGGATACTGGACTGACAAGCACCTTTTTGCTGTTGGACCATACTTTAGCTAACCTAAACCTAATCCTGTACTTAATGTGTATTCCCAATCCTGACTAAAGAAGCATTTTTTTGTACTCCACATTGGACCAGCACTTCTATAAGGTGAGCCTAGGCAGACGCCCTACAGCACCACCTATAGGTAGTGCAGAATTACTGCAAAAGGCAAACAAATTATAGGCAAAATTGTGTTTTGTTGGATCTCTGACAATAGAAGCACCATTTCTGGACTATGTGAACCTTACATTAAGTGGATTTAATTGGGCTTGAAAGGTTTGAAGCTCCTTGTTCAAGTCCTGGGCAGAGGGTGCTCCATCTATTGCCCCATAAGTTTGTTACTTCATGTTGCCCCCCCAGGTGAAGAAAACTGTGAAGTGAGGAGTGTGAGACATGGAATGAGGCGACTGCACACAGAAGGAGTCTGGCCACTTAAAGGGTTGCATCCTCTTTTGCTCTCTCTCAAGCTTGGCAAGTCAAGTGGCCACAGTCGTTTGAAGATTAGTAGTCTGGGCTCTCAGAGAATGAGCACCGTGGTCACCCATGGACCTACTCCCATCTTTATAATTTACACATTTGTTAATGGCTGGTCTGTGAACTGCCAGAGAGAAATCTACTGATCTATGATTAGTGGGGAAAGGATTGGAGGCTCCATAGCTCCAAGGGACCTACGTCAACGGCGCATGCCAAATGTATAGGACTCCGACCGAAGCCAGTAGAGTGTTTCCAAGCGAGGCGGGATGTAGTAGTATTTTCGTTCAAGCAAAAGTCTGGCTGTTTTGTCCTCACATTGTTTTGCCCTTGGTGGGGCCTTCCTAGTTTCAACTCACAGGGTGCATTTGTGCTGCTGGATCACCCATTTTTGACATTCCGGTGGCGCAATGTGTCACTGGCATATTTATAAGGCCATGTAAAGCCACGTTACGTGGTTTTCCATGGCCTTATAAATATATGCCACTTTTAGTATGGGATGGGGCGACTGCACGCCGCAGGAGTCTGGCCACTTGAGGGGTTGCGTCCTCTTATGCTCTCTCTCAAGCTTGGCAAGTCAAGTGGCCAGCAGTCTTTTGAAGATTAGTAGGCTGAGCTCTCAGAGAATGAGCACCGGGGCAGCTATGGACCGTCTCCATCTTTATATTTTACGCATTTGTTAATGGCTGGTCTATGACCCGGCAGAGAGAAATCTCCTGATCTTTGCTAGTGGGGAAAAAGTGGAGGCTCCAGTAGCTCCAAGGGACCTCCTTCGACGCCGCGTGCCACATGGTAAGGACTCCAACCGCAGCCACTGTTTACTTTCAAAGCAAGGCGGGATGTAGTAGTATTTGTTTTTCAAATAGAAGTAGGGCTGGTTTTGTCCTTGCATTGTTTTGCTCTTGTTGGGTGGGGGTCTTCCTAGTGTCAATTAATAGTGTCAATCATGAGAGAGTGAATTGTCCATGCATAACATGTATTCCTTTCTTACTCTCACAGCTGGTATTTTATTTTAAACACACAAGGCAGGAACTCTCTTACTCTGCATGGCGTTGTCTGGGTCTGCTGTTCCAAGAGACGTGTGCTCGTGCGTGGGCTCGTCACCTGCACGTGCTCAGCACTGCTCCCTGCAAGGGAAGGCCTGGGTGAAGGGCGCCTAATTGGATTTTAAACATCTCAATCAAAGGCACAGCAGCGGCCGGTGGCTTGAGGACTCAGCAGGAACCGCTCGCCGTGTATTCTCTGTTGGCAAATAAACCCGCGTGTTCTGTGCGAGATGTTTTATGGTGTCGTAAAAAGGGAGTCATTAGATACAACTCGAATAGTTGCGGCAAGAAATCTACTTCGCTGATTCAATATTGCTTCAAGGGCAGTGCAATAAAGACATTCGATCTCAGGGAAGGGGAGAACCGGCCCGTGACACTGACCACAGGAAGATGGGCTGTAAAAACAAGAAAGGAATATTGCTGTTTTGCAAAATGTTTCACCCACATGTGGCCCATAGCTGTAAAACACATACATAAATAATACAAGATATATATTTCCCGGACTTTTGGGATTTTTCCCTCCTTAGCATATTTCGGAATATAATTTTTGAGCAGGGCCTGTAGCCCCAATGCTCATGCAATCTCCTTCACGATATGTGATCATTAATTTACGAGCGGAACAGCAATAACAATAAGTCGTAAGTGCACAAAACCACCGTGGTTATGATTCTTCCTTTAAAGTGCCTTCCAAGAAAACTTTCACATTTGCAAAATTATTTGACGTAAATAGCTGATGGTCTGCCTGTACTTCATGCCTGCCAACTCACATGGTGCCACCGCGTGTCACACTGTCACTGGCTGAGGAGCCGAAATCACACGGTGGCAGAAAAATGAGATGAAAACCACTGTAAACAGTCCAGGACATCGGCGACAGCCTCAATGACCCTTTGTCTTTATTTTTCTGGGAGAGGCACTGGTGTTGGTGGGATCAGGGGACTTAATGAGGGGCAGAGTGTGTCATGGGTAGCTCTTGACACGAGGCCCGCCCCCTCCTCACACGGTGGCATTAGTTTGTACATTGGCAGGTATGGTACTGCAAGGCATCATATCACAGCGAGATTTTAAGTAACATTGTAGTTGTTCACACCTCTGTGAGTCACACAATGCATACATTTTATAGACATCATTAAAGAATCATACTTGGAGAAGGATAAATAATGGAGTTATTGTCCACCGAAGACCTTCGACTGATAGAGTAACTATTGGGAGGCAAGTTTCGCTGTCTTTGTCACTCTGATCTGTGATGCTAGATCTATGTGCGGTGTTTGTTCTCCCATAAGTCCCATCTTTTCCACCCAGAGCTCTCCTGAAGGTCAAGCAAAGTCGTGGATGAGGAAATCAAAGGATAAAGTGGAGTATGTACTGCTATAGATTTCAGAAGTCATCAGTGATGTAATATCAACTATGAAAGATCAAGTTAGCGCCAACTGAGGCATCTGCTTCACTACCATGAGGCTCTTGAAAAAAGCCTTTCTGTGGTTTCCAGATACCGCTAGGAAGACTCTTGTCCAGGCTCTCAACACCAGTCCCCTGGACAATGGAAATGCCTTGCTGACCTCAGCAAACGACTCTCTGCTGTCCAAACTGCAGGTGGTCCAAAACTGCCGCTCGGCTAATTTGTAATCTTCCCTCTCGGATGTATGTCGTTACAACGCATACTTTTACAACACATACCTTTACAACGCATTTTTTACACCGCAACATCCATTACAACACATTCCATTACAACGCATGCCATTACAACGAATTCTTTGAAACTACCTTTACAACGCATACTACATTTACAACGCATACCATTACAACGTATACCATTACATTGCATGTATGGTAAGTATTGGATAGTGTAGGGGTAAAAATTACTATTCTAACTCCATGGGGTGCAACAGTAGGGTAAGTGTTGGATAGTGTAGGGGTAGAAATTACTATTCTAACTCCAGGGGGTGCAACAGTAGGGTAAGTATTGGATAGTGTAGGGGTAAAAATTACTATTCTAACTTCAGGGGGTGCAACAGTAGGGTAAGTGTTGGATAGTGTAGGTATGCATTGTAATGGTATGCGTTGTAATGGTATGCGTTGTAATGACATGCGTTGTAGTGGTATGCGTTGTAGTGACATGCGTTGTAATGGTTGCGTTGTAATTGCATGCGTTGTAATGGATATTGCGTTGTAAAAGTTTTGTGTAAAGGTAGTGCGTTGTAAAAGTTGCATTGTAAGTCTTGTTTCCCTTCCCTCTCACTTGCTTTCCTCCCCGATCCTTAGAAAGCTTCATCTTTAAACTCTGTTGTTTGACAATCATAGCACTTCACAAGTCTTTGCCACCTTATTTGTCTTCCCGACTAAGGGGCCGATTTACAAAAAACTAAGGCAGCGTGGTGCCGCAAGTCATTTTGCTGCGCCAGGCTGCATTAGTTTAGAAGCACAGCGATGTAACATATTTACAACAGTATGTTGCAACTCTGTGCTACCCCCTGTGCCGGCGCAGGCACCCTTGCACCATGGTGGAAGGATGCCTGCATCGTGGGGAGATTATTTATGTGCACCTTCCTGCACAAAAACAATCATTTGAGGTGATTTCCTCTTCCAATACATGCTGTAGAATGCAGCACACATTGAAAGAGGAAAAAAACGAGGAGAAATAAAACATTTCTCTTCGTTGTACCTCGCTACGCCACCCCTAGGTGTCAAATCATTCTGACGCATTTCCAGATTATCGTAAATCTGAAAATGCATCAGTGGACATGGGTGTTACATGGGATCACCCATATCAACACCCATGTCACGCCCCTAACACGCAAAGTGTTGCGTGAAAAGGGGCAGTATTTACAAGCACAGGTAAAGTCATGCAGGGTGGCTTTACCTGTGCTTGTAAATATCACTCAAAAAGGGGTGGTGATGAACAGAGTGTCTGAATTAAGCAGACCACTCTTACCCAGTCAAGAGATCAGGGCTTGATCCATCACCTTTATTTAGCTCATTGCATCACCCCAGTTCAGAACCTGGCTATATGCAAATTAGTCTGACCCAGTGCCTCATGGGAACAGGGCAGACCAAACTACCAAGCCAATTCTTCACCGGAAAGGAGACAAGCTTCCGGAGACCGGTTTCTGGCATTTCAGCCGTCGTCGGCCCGGCTTGCTTAAATCCTGGTGGTGCAGTGAGCAAGGGACTCATGTCTGAGTATACCCTGCCGCACTTGTGGTGGCCAAAAACGATTCAAAAAGGGGGTGGTGATGAACAGAGTGTCTGAATTAAGCAGACCACTCTTACCCAGTCAAGAGATCAGGGCTTGATCCATCACCGTTATTTAGCTCACTGCATCACCCCAGTTCGAACCTGGCTTTATGCAAATCAGTCTGACCCAGTGCCTCATGGGAACAGGGCAGACCAAACTGCCAAGCCAATTCTTCACCGGAAAGGAGACAAGCTTCCGGGGACCGGTTTCTGGCATTTCAGCCGTCGTCGGCCCGGCTTGCTTAAATCCTGGTGGTGCAGTGAGCAAGGGACTCATGTCTGAGTATACCCTGCCACACTTGTGGTGGCCAAAAACGATTCAAAAAGGGGGTGGTGATGAACAGAGTGTCTGAATTAAGCAGACCACTCTTACCCAGTCAAGAGATCAGGGCTTGATCCATCACCGTTATTTAGCTCACTGCATCACCCCAGTTCAGAACCTGGCTATATGCAAATTAGTCTGACCCAGTGCCTCATGGGAACAGGGCAGACCAAACTACCAAGCCAATTCTTAACCGGAAAGGAGACAAGCTTCCGGGGACCGGTTTCTGGCATTTCAGCCGTCGTCGGCCCGGCTTGCTTAAATCCTGGTGGTGCAGTGAGCAAGGGACTCATGTCTGAGTATACCCTGCCACACTTGTGGTGGCCAAAAACGATTCAAAAAGGGGGTGGTGATGAACAGAGTGTCTGAATTAAGCAGACCACTCTTACCCAGTCAAGAGATCAGGGCTTGATCAATCACCGTTATTTAGCTCACTGCATCACCCCAGTTAAGAACCTGGCTATATGCAAATTAGTCTGACCCAGTGCCTCATGGGAACAGGGCAGACCAAACTACCAAGCCAATTCTTCACCGGAAAGGAGACAAGCTTCCGGGGACCGGTTTCTGGCATTTCAGCCGTCGTCGGCCCGGCTTGCTTAAATCCTGGTGGTGCAGTGAGCAAGGGACTCATGTCTGAGTATACCCTGCCACACTTGTGGTGGCCAAAAACGATTCAAAAAGGGGGTGGTGATGAACAGAGTGTCTGAATTAAGCAGACCACTCTTACCCAGTCAAGAGATCAGGGCTTGATCCATCACCGTTATTTAGCTCACTGCATCACCCCAGTTCAGAACCTGGCTATATGCAAATTAGTCTGACCCAGTGCCTTCTGGGAACAGGGCAGACCAAACTACCAAGCCAATTCTTCACCGGAAAGGAGACAAGCTTCCGGGGACCGGTTTCTGGCATTTCAGCCGTCGTCGGCCCGGCTTGCTTAAATCCTGATGGTGCAGTGAGCAAGGGACTCATGTCTGAGTATACCCTGCCACACTTGTGGTGGCCAAAAACGATTCAAAAAGGGGGTGGTGATGAACAGAGTGTCTGAATTAAGCAGACCACTCTTACTCAGTCAAGAGATCAGGGCTTGATCCATCACTGTTATTTAGCTCACTGCATCACCCCAGTTCAGAACCTGGCTATATGCAAATTAGTCTGACCCAGTGCCTCATGGGAACAGGGCAGACCAAACTACCAAGCCAATTCTTCACCGGAAAGGAGACAAGCTTCCGGGGACCGGTTTCTGGCATTTCAGCCGTCGTCGGCCCGGCTTGCTTAAATCCTGGTGGTGCAGTGAGCAAGGGACTCATGTCTGAGTATACCCTGCCACACTTGTGGTGGCCAAAAACGATTCAAAAAGGGGGTGGTGATGAACAGAGTGTCTGAATTAAGCAGACCACTCTTACCCAGTCAAGAGATCAGGGCTTGATCCATCACCGTTATTGTTCTGAGCTGGGATGGTGCAGTGAGCTAAAAAACGGTGATGGATCAAGCCCTGATCTGTTGACTGGGTATGAGTGTTCTGTTTAATTCAGATACTCTGTCCATCACCACCCCCTTTTCTGAATCGTTTTGTCCACCATAAGCGTGGAAGGGTATACTCAGATGTGAGTCCCTTGCTCAATGCACCATCAGGATTCAAGCAAGCCGGGCCGAAGACGGCTGAAATGCCAGAAACCGGTCCCCGGAAGCTTGTTTCCTTCCCAGTATAAGAATTGGTTTGATAGTTTGATCTGCCCTGTTCCCATGATGCACTGGGCCAGGAACAGACTAATTTGCATGTAGCCAGGTTCTGAGCTGGGATGGTGCAGTGAGCTAAAAAACGGTGATGGATCAAGCCCTGATCTGTTGACTGGGTATGAGTGTTCTGTTTAATTCAGATACTCTGTCCATCACCACCCCCTTTTCTGAATCGTTTTGTCCACCATAAGCGTGGAAGGGTATACTCAGATGTGAGTCCCTTGCTCATTGCACCATCAGGATTCAAGCAAGCCAGGCCGAAGACGGCTGAAATGCCAGAAACCGGTCCCCGGAAGCTTGTTTCCTTCCCAGTATAAGAATTGGCTTGGTAGTTTGGTCTGCCCTGTTCCCATGATGCACTGGGCCAGGGACAGACTAATTTGCATGTAGCCAGGTTCTGAGCTGGGATGGTGCAGTGAGCTAAAAAACGGTGATGGATCAAGCCCTGATCTGTTGACTGGGTATGAGTTTTCTGTTTAATTCAGATACTCTGTCCATCACCACCCCCTTTTCTGAATCGTTTTGTCCACCATGAGCGTGGAAGGGTATACTCAGATGTGAGTCCCTTGCTCATTGCACCATCAGGATTCAAGCAAGCCGGGCCGAAGACGGCTGAAATGCCAGAAACCGGTCCCCGGAAGCTTGTTTCCTTCCCAGTATAAGAATTGGCTTGGTAGTTTGGTCTGCCCTGTTCCCATGATGCAATGGGCCAGGGACAAACTAATTTGCATGTAGCCAGGTTCTGAGCTGTAATGGTGCAGTGAGCTAAAAAACAGTGATGGATCAAGCCCTGATCTGTTGACTGGGTATGAGTGTTCTGTTTAATTCAGATACTCTGTCCATC
The DNA here is from genome assembly GCF_964263255.1 of Lissotriton vulgaris. NCBI lineage: Eukaryota > Metazoa > Chordata > Amphibia > Caudata > Salamandridae > Lissotriton > Lissotriton vulgaris. The sequence goes on along the minus strand of NC_141691.1, from coordinate 1,884,444,667 downwards.
ACCACCCCCTTTTCTGAATCGTTTTGTCCACCATAAGCGTGGAAGGGTATACTCAGATGTGAGTCCCTTGCTCATTGCACCATCAGGATTCAAGCAAGCCGGGCCGAAGACGGCTGAAATTCCAGAAACCGGTCCCCGGAAGCTTGTTTCCTTCCCAGTATAAGAATTGGCTTGGTAGTTTGGTCTGCCCTGTTCCCATGATGCACTGGGCCAGGGACAGACTAATTTGCATGTAGCCAGGTTCTGAGCTGGGATGGTTCAGTGAGCTAAAAAACGGTGATGGATCAAGCCCTGATCTGTTGACTGGGTATGAGTGCTCTGTTTAATTCAGATACTCTGTCCATCACCACCCCATTTTCTGAATCGTTTTGTCCACCATTAGCGTGGAAGGGTATACTCAGATGTGAGTCCCTTGCTCATTGCACCATCAGGATTCAAGCAAGCCGGGCCGAAGACGGCTGAAATGCCAGACACCGGTCCCCGGAAGCTTGTTTCCTTCCCAGTATAAGAATTGGCTTGGTAGTTTGGTCTGCCCTGTTCCCACGATGCACTGGGCCAGGGACAGACTAATTTGCATGTAGCCAGGTTCTGAGCTGGGATGGTGCAGTGAGCTAAAAAACGGCGATGGATCAAGCCCTGATCTGTTGACTGGGTATGAGTGTTCTGTTTAATTCAGATACTCTGTCCATCACCACCCCCTTTTCTGAATTGTTTTGTCCACCATAAGCGTGGAAGTGTATACTCAGATGTGAGTCCCTTGCTCATTGCACCATCAGGATTCAAGCAAGCCGGGCCGAAGACGGCTGAAATGCCAGAAACCGGTCCCCGGAAGCTTGTTTCCTTCCCAGTATAAGAATTGGCTTGGTAGTTTGGTCTGCCCTGTTCCCATGATGCACTGGGCCAGGGACAGACTAATTTGCATGTAGCCAGGTTCTGAGCTGGGATGGTTCAGTGAGCTAAAAAACGGTGATGGATCAAGCCCTGATCTGTTGACTGGGTATGAGTGTTCTGTTTAATTCAGATACTCTGTCCATCACCACCCCATTTTCTGAATCGTTTTGTCCACCATTAGCGTGGAAGGGTATACTCAGATGTGAGTCCCTTGCTCATTGCACCATCAGGATTCAAGCAAGCCGGGCCGAAGACGGCTGAAATGCCAGACACCGGTCCCCGGAAGCTTGTTTCCTTCCCAGTATAAGAACTGGCTTGGTAGTTTGGTCTGCCCTGTTCCCACGATGCACTGGGCCAGGGACAGACTAATTTGCATGTAGCCAGGTTCTGAGCTGGGATGGTGCAGTGAGCTAAAAAACGGCGATGGATCAAGCCCTGATCTGTTGACTGGGTATGAGTGTTCTGTTTAATTCAGATACTCTCTCCATCACCACCCCCTTTTCTGAATTGTTTTGTCCACCATAAGCGTGGAAGTGTATACTCAGATGTGAGTCCCTTGCTCATTGCACCATCAGGATTCAAGCAAGCCGGGCCGAAGACGGCTAAAATGCCAGAAACCGGTCCCCGGAAGCTTGTTTCCTTCCCAGTATAAGAATTGGCTTGGTAGTTTGGTCTGCCCTGTTCCCATGATGCACTGGGCCAGGGACAGACTAATTTGCATGTAGCCAGGTTCTGAGCTGGGATGGTGCAGTGAGCTAAAAAACGGTGATGGATCAAGCCCTGATCTGTTGACTGGGTATGAGTGTTCTGTTTAATTCAGATACTCTGTCCATCACCACCCCCTTTTCTGAATCGTTTTGTCCACCATAAGCGTGGAAGGGTATACTCAGATGTGAGTTCCTTGCTCATTGCACCATCAGGATTCAAGCAAGCCGGGCCGAAGACGGCTGAAATGCCAGATACCGGTCCCCGGAAGCTTGTTTCCTTCCCAGTATAAGAATTGGCTTGGTAGTTTGGTCTGCCCTGTTCCCATGATGCACTGGGCCAGGGACAGACTAATTTGCATGTAGCCAGGTTCTGAGCTGGGATGGTTCAGTGAGCTAAAAAACGGTGATGGATCAAGCCCTGATCTGTTGACTGGGTATGAGTGTTCTGTTTAATTCAGATACTCTGTCCATCGCCACCCCCTTTTTTGAATCGTTTTGTCCACCATTAGCGTGGAAGGGTATACTCAGATGTGAGTCCCTTGCTCATTGCACCATCAGGATTCAAGCAAGCCGGGCCGAAGACGGCTGAAATGCCAGAAACCGGTCCCCGGAAGCTTGTTTCCTTCCAAGTATAAGAATTGGCTTGGTAGTTTGGTCTGCCCTGTTCCCACGATGCACTGGGCCAGGGACAGACTAATTTGCATGTAGCCAGGTTCTGAGCTGGGATGGTGCAGTGAGCTAAAAAACGGTGATGGATCAAGCCCTGATCTGTTGACTGGGTATGAGTGTTCTGTTTAATTCAGACACTCTGTCCATCACCACCCCCTTTTCTGAATTGTAAATATCACTCAGCAGGTAGCGCCGCCAGTCCGTCAAGCAACGTGACACACCGGCGGCACAAGGGGATTGTAAATCTGCCCCTAAATCTCTACCTTCCATCAAAATGTCTGAAATCTTCGGGCAAGGTGCTTTTGGTGATTCTCTTGTATCTGTACCTCAAGATATGGGGCGCAGCCCATTATGACTGGAATAAACCTCCTCTTAGCCTTCGCTTTTGCTCAGATTTCCCCTCCTTTAAGAAGAGGCTTAAGGCTACTTGGTTGTTTTAGATTCCCTTCATTACTTTTCTCGTGTAGCGCCGAGATACTCCTCAGGGAGTGAGTCGTGCACAATATCAAATGACCAAATAATAATAATTATATTAAAAATTTATAATTATAATATGTGAGGTCAAAAGCACTGCATCACAGTGGTGCAAGTTATACTTTTATCAGGTATAACGGGTGAATTTCCCTGTTTTTTGAGCTGTGAATTTCCAAGGGCTTTTTAATTGTACTTCCTTTCTCACGTCTAACTCCACTTCAAGCTTTGGTTTTTCAGTGAACTTTAGAATTTTTTAACTTAAAGTAATACTGTATTATGATATGCTTGTGGCCTACCCGTCACCATGCATGCCCTTAAATCATCCAGTAACAGACCCACCCTCATTTTTAATTCCCCCCCATGATTGTGGGGATGGTGCTGGATGCCACAGGACTCATGAACAAGCCAAACATTTTTTGGGTCCCCTAGGGGGTACCTCTGTGAGCCACCACGCCATAGTAGCAAAGGGTCCTAGTACCCCCATCTCTGCCCCCCACTACCTTATTTTATTTTACGTTTTCAGGACACAAGTCCCCATGTCCTTCAATGGGTGCTGCAACATTTTCTTCTATGTTGTTTCCAGCCAAGCAGATCGATCGCTCCTGCAGGAACATAAGGCCATATTTACAAGCTCCTATCGCTAGAGGAACATCACTTTTGACGTTCCTGTGGCAATACAGGCTTCACCTTATTTACAAGGCAGCGTTAAGCCACTAAACATGACTTAAGCTGCCTTGTAAATAAGGCACCCTTTCACGCTATACTTAGCGTGAAAGGGGAGGGCAATGGGTTGTGTAGTGGGTGTTCGCTGCAACACTCATTGATTTTGACACTGCCCTAAGGGTGGCATAAATATGGGCAGCGCCAACAATTAAGACAAGAAAAAAAACTGATCTTAACAATGCGAAACGAGGAGAAATGCTTTTTTTCTCCTCTTGTTTGTTGTTTCTATGTGTGCTGCATTGTGTAGCACACATAAAAACAGCGAAACGCCATGCATGATTGTTTATGTGCTGGAAGGTCTCCACTCCTGCACATAAACCTTAATTTTGAAGATGACGAGTTGCAACTTCTATGTGTGCTGTACTATACTAATTTCTCAAAAACTACGAAGCAGATTCACACCAAATAACAAACAGCAAACTTTCTATGTAAAGATCTAGGTTTTCATCAAGTTAGGAGTAATTATGTTCAGTTATTTCCACTGTATTGTTGTCTCATTTTTCCTTTGGAAATTGCATGGGAAAAATTGTTTTGGTACCCTCCCCCTATTTCTGTGCCCCACTTGATGGATCACCCAAAACTTTTGAGGAAGAAGCTGAGGTAGAATAACTATTTCAAAAGCTTGTGAAGATTTGTCACAAGGTGCTTAAATTATTCTCGAAACAATAAACGCTATTCCTATGGAATCTCTAACTCTTGAATAACTACACGGCCAATGTATTGTATCTGGCGAATTTCAGTAATTTTGTTTGGTTTAAAACTTTACGTTTTAACTGACATTTTCACTTAACTATACCAACTTTTTATTCTTTTCAGTAAATTCCTGTTTTTTATTACATAAAGTAACATTATATTACTATAACTAACTATGCCAACCCACACCATGCATGGCTCGGGTTGGCTGCAGGACCTGTCTGTGTCCATGCGCGGTGCCCGCCACCAACTGGTAGCCAACACCCTGCCTTGAATGGCTTGAGCTTGGCTACAATGCCTGTCCTGTGACCAACCCCAGCAGGCAGCCAACTCCCCAGCCACGCACAGCCTTCGGGCGTGCACAACGTGGGTTAGGAAGCAGGGCTTATCCTATACCCCAGTGAACGACCAACCCCAGTGGATCCCTGACTCACAATTTTAAAATAGTTTTCCAGATCCTGCGGTAGTCCAGGAGCCATGCTTGCTCCACAGGATGACCCACGATTGCAGTGACCCCCCAAAAAGTGTATGTGATCCGGGAGAATGACGAAGGTCCACATGGGAGCAAGATGGCCAACTGGAAAAAAGCCCTTTTGAATAATAAGAATAATTTATATTCTTTCATTTGCTGTTCTGCAGGACTCCTGTGGGTCCAGAAGTCAGTATATCTCTATTTTTGAACCTTGATTTCTCAAAACTTATTGAACAGATTTGCACTTAATCTCAAAAAGCATATGCAGGAAATTCGATTTTTGTTTGAGGGGTGGGTGAGAACCCCTCTCAAGCAGAAATCACTATCCCTGTCTAAGTGAAACACAAAAGTCTCCAAATTAGCCTGTGCTAAACCTCTGGTGGATTGGTACAAGGCAGCCAGGCTTAACTTAGAGGCAATGTGTAAAATATGAATGCTGCGCTCAACCAGTTATAAAGTAAAAACAGAGGACAAGAAAAATCCCACACCAATTTAGTAATATAGAGGATAATTTAATACATATTTCCACACCAGAACAACAAAAAAATCCAATCATTAGTACCGGAGGCATGGATATTTAAAGTTTTTTTGTAAAAAACGAGCACCTAAAAGATCAAAGTTCTAACTGCGGCCATCTAGTTGCACAAGACCGGGCCATACTCAAACGTTTTGGCTGACCACGACTGAGTGCTGTTCAGATAGACAACGTGGATTGTGCTCAGTCTCCACTTATGGACTAAGATCATCTTGCATGTAGGTCCCGGTCTCCAGTTGCTTCTCAGAGCACTTTTTTGTAAAAAAAAATAATAATAATTATGTTCCAAGTTCCTTGTTTGGGCTGTTTGAACATCTTTAGCACCACTTCCAAAAGTCTATGACTGGGCGAGCACCACCTGGAGGTGCAAGACATGCTTCAGACAGGGTTCAGGAGCGGGTTCAAGGTGTTTGGAGCTTTTTGTGTCCCTTTTACTCAAAGCAGGAGGCCATCTAACTAGCCCTTTGAATCACTCTGGTAGTCCTGGGTTCAAGTGGCAAGAGAGGCTTCAAGCAGCAGGGCAGTCCTGTGACGGTGCAAGACAGGATTCAAGCAGCAGGGCAGTCCTCTGAACTACAAAGTAGGCCTCAAGCAGCAGGGTAGTCCTCTTAAGTACAAGGCAGTCCTTCTGGCGTCGTCCGCTGGTCCAGGAGTGAATTGAAGAGTGGTGTTGGGGTGACAAATGACTAGTGTAAAGTTTGTTGTGTGGGTGCTGAGGCACATCCTTTTAAATTTGTAAGTGCAGCAGGGAACAGCTCAGCCCCACCCATCCTAGCAGAATGGCCCTTTACCTTGCTGTATGGGAGAAATACAGACAGGCTAACTGCCATGCTAATCAGTCACAGGACACAGGCAGCAGGTACCAATGTTTAGGACAAGAAAATGCCAACTGTATAAAAGGGCCATTTCAGAATTGGGACTTAAAATCTGACTTTAATATTAAAAAGGGTTTTAAATTACATTTGTTTGAGACCAAACAGGATATTTCTACCAGTTACCCATCAAAATCTATCATTTATTAAATGTAATAGGATAACTCAATGTTAGCCTACGGAAGAGGTAGGCCTCACTAAATGCAAAATACAGGTCGCAAAGGGGCAGATTCTGAGAATCTGCCCGATTGGGACTCTTTTGATGCATGTGGCCCTAAATTATTGCATTGCTTCTGCTACCAACGTAACAGGTTAATGCACTAAAATGAAAAGCTCTGGCATGATAAAGAACTTCTGCATTTCTTTAACATTCCATATGTTTCAGTGTATTGGATTGTATACTTCGAGAGGCATTTATTGTTAGTAATGGCAGCCTCTAAAAGTGAACCGTCTCTGCTCCTCACTCCACCAACCTGATGACGATGCCAGTAAATACGGAAAGACAAGTGCACCTTAAATTGGCCCAGGTTGCGATGCTAGATGGAGCTATCCTGTAGTCTATTGTTTCAGCATAGAACCCATCTGGAAGTAGTTTAAGATGCTCTAACAGTTCCAGGTTCCCTCTTGACCAAGCTGTGAGAGCCTGAGTAGTTTCTTTTATTTAATTATGCCTCTTTGTCCTTTATCATCACATTTGGTGAAGTAAGTTAATTATCTCGGATCACACAGTGTGATAATAAAGAACAAAGAAACATAGTGAAATAAGGCAATTGCCTAGGATCACACAATGTGGTCTGGGGAGGACGGGATTGATGACAGGTTTCTCACGTTGCACACAAAGGTATAAAATATTCTCACAAAGAAAACGTCCCTAACCCCAATGAAAACACCCAGTTTGTTTGCTATGGTTAGTCACCAAATTTAATTTATTGTTCTTTACGCTCTCCAGTTTAAAACTTCACCAGCCGCCACTGGCAAAAGTTTTATTTTACTAAGTCAAATTGGCAATTAATACTGCACACAGACTGCAAAGGCAGACCTGAGTCATGTTTTAAAAGGCTACTTAAGTGGACGGCACAATAAGTGCTGCAGGCCCACCAGTAGCATCTCATTTTTTGGTCCTTGGCTCATGTATACCACTACACCAGGGAGTTATAAGTTAATTACATGTACCAATCAGGTGTAGGCCAATTTTACCATGATGTAGTTAAACAGCACAAGCACTTTAGCACAGGTTAGCAGTGGTAAAGGACATAGGGGCATGTTATCAAGGGGGTTTATCTTAGCTATTTTGGCTTTAAAAGCCAAGAAAGCGGAGATAAAATTATCTCCCTATTACCTAGCTGTCGCAAGCACCAGTTAGCGACAGCTAGTAGGAGATAGCGACCATCTTGGGCCCCACTTTGCATGTCAGTGATATTTATCACTAATGACATGCAAAGTGGGCGTGCCAAGATGTTAGCGACTGGAAACAGTCGCTAACATCGCTATCTCCTATTACCAACTTTTGGAGATATTCGCGCTAAGCGCAAATATCTCCAAAAGCTAACACCTGCCCTGAGCAGTTCTTAGCCATGTTATCCAATGGGAGGTGGATAACATGGCTAAGAGCATTAGCTCGGTAATGCATGAATATCGCTGACTTTTCAGCGATATTCATGCATTTCGGCAGATTTTTATCGCATTTGCGATAAACCTTGGTAATACCAAGGTTTATTTGCGATAAAAATCGCCGCAGCTCTTTGGTAAATTTTTGTCTCTAACCAAGCAATAGCGATAATTATCGCTATTGCTTGGTAATATGCCCCATAGAGTCCTAATGCCAACAAAAATAAAATTCAAATACAGGAGGGGTGGAGTCAAACATTTCGGGGGGTGAACCTGCATGGAGGGCCAGGCCCAACAATGGCGTTCCCTCAATGAAAATGCAATGAATTCTACACTTTGTAAATTTGTGTGTGTAAGTTTTAAGGGTAGAAAACTACCTGCAAAAGTTTACCGCACCCCAATAAACTTGAATGATTTGCTCACCCTCATTTGTTAATGGAGGCAACCAGAAAGGTCAATAAACCCACCCATGTTGATCAATGATGGGCACGACATTCCAGATCATCATGGACACTCTTCCATTCCTGGGGTTTTAACCTAAAAATGATTGCTGTCAAAATAATTGTCTAATTAGTTTAATGTACACAAACAAAAGACTATAAAATCCAGAATGCATTAGGTTATCACCCAAAAGCCCAGGACTGAAAACAGGGTCTATGATGACCTAGAGTGATATGGCCACCCTATCTGGAGCAAACTATTCCCTCATAAATGCAGTTTTTTGCACAACCAAGGTAAACTTTGTTGCGCAAGGAGCTTCAGGATGGGGCTCTTATGTTCTCAGTTTAACTAAGAGACACAACAGCTTGTTGAAAGCTGTCTACAGTCCTCACTTGGTGATCTCACTATTGCACATGACGTATTTTACCCAGGCCAGATATTTAATCCATAATTCTGACTCTATTAAAGTTGTTGTTAAAGCACTACATATAGTAGAGCGTGCTGTACTGCTTTAAGAACCATACGGTAATGTGATTTGTTTGACACTGAATGCATTCCATTGCAAGCAATACTTCCTGCTGCAGGATGACTCATTGGCAGTAGAACAGCGACTCTATTTACTAGACGCCAGCCCATCGATTGCTGCAGCTGAGCTGGCCCTTGGCCATATATGAGGGGCCACCTCACAATCAGCTCAAAAATGCTTTGAAACATTGCAGAAATATTTGTGCTTTTCTGATCTTTCAATGCAGCTCTGGCCGAGCCGCTGTTCTGTGAGATCCCCCCTCTGCTACCAGCAAGGGATTGTGCTGTGAAGCGTTCAGTGGGGAAGTAAAACAGCTTCTCGAGGAAGAATGTGAATTCTCCATGGTCCATGTAATGCGCTGGAATTCACAGAATCCTTGACGTTTATGATGCATGATTTATGGAAAGGCTTAGAACATTACACGGTACAGTATGTCAGGAATGGAAACAGGACGCAGGGGCCCTGCAGACAGGTCTGTTGCTGTCCCATCCACCCAGTAGATCATACAGTGCATCTTTAGTGTGCACTGATCAAGTCTATGATTCAGAGAATATTTATAATCAGTGTGCACTCATCAAGACAATAATTCAGTGTATCATTACCTTCACTCTGCGCTTATCAAGTCAATACTTCATTGTGTCTTTATCCTCGTCTGCACCCTGTTAGATGCCTTTGGTAAGCACCGGCTATGATGCACGATTACAAAAGTGTGTGGAGGCTCTTGTGTTTGTGTGTGATGTTCATCCACATATTACCTATTCCCTGAACCAAAGCTCATATACATGCATGTGGGATGCAAGGTGTGACCCCCTGAAGAGTGAGACATCAGTGCGGTGTGAAACAAGGTAATGTGGCGGGCGCATGAAGTGCAAAATTGCAATCTAAGAATCATCACAACCTCCCTGGGAGAAGTAAAGCCTTTGGTGTGAATAACACATGAGATAAATATGACATTACTTTGTCAGTTTTAGTGAGAGATGGATGCTCCATGACCAAGGCCTGCTCAGAGGCAGCCCGTCCTGTGGTAGAATGCACAAGTAAAGACACTACAAGCCCAACCATGTGGCAAAGACTTCATTGCAATGAAGGTTTCACTGTCAACCCCGTAGTCCACGCCAGCTGTCATTTTCCATCCTTCATTAGGACTAATCATGTTACTAGTGCAGGAGAACCTGTCAATAGCCTGTCTCGTCCCCTGTAGCAGGCCTTAACCATCAAATTTCATGAGTGGGGCAAGCCAACTATGTATCTAGATGTGTGGACCAATCAAAACCTCCAAATATCCTATGACCCTCCATCTCCCTATTAGAAGCCTGCACCCAGAGAAACATGCACTAACCTGGTGTCCTAGGGCCAGTGGGGGCGCTATGTGATGACAGTTCGTCCACTTCCCTTTGGGTTCTGCCTAAGCATGGGCGGAAAATCCGTTTCGCTCGCGGATTTTGCGGATTTTCGGTAAATTCGCAATCCGCGAGATTCGCGAATCTCCCACAAAATCCGCAAATCCGCGAGCAGCGGATTTTATGGCTTGCTCGCACTGTTTCGCGTGAGTTCGCGGCTTCCCAGTACAACTTCGCGCCCCGCGAATAAGCGCAAAATTGCAGAAATACGATCTTAGCAAAACTGAAACTACTTACCAGGTTCAAAAGTTCAGGCTCATCATTAGTAGCCATTTCCTGTAGTGCTTCCTGAGGCCCCCCTCCAGAGTTCAGTTGCCAGTTGCAACTATTATGTGACCCTGCTCTGAACCTCAGAATAGTTACACATATGCCACAAAGGTCCTGAATTACAGCTAAGGGAGACAAGCAGGAGCCAGGCTGGAAGTTCAAATCCATTAATCAGCCCCTAATTCATTATTGTCAGTTGGGGCAGGGCAGGTGTTGTTACTAATTTTGCAACAATGAAAGCACTTAGCAAGTGCAAAAGATCACTAATCAGGAAGCACTAAGGAAGCAGGTGCCAGCTAAAAAAATATTCTGTGACACATTAATCAGCCCCAAATTAATTCAGGTCACTTGAGGCAGGGAAGGTGTGCTTGCTTTGCCACAATAATGTACACTGACTGGACAACCAGAGGGTGCTGTGATGAAACAGAGGGTGGCATGGGTGGGCCAGAGGGTGGCATGAGTAGTCAGAGAGTGGCAGTGGTGACAGAGAGTGGCAGTGATGAAGAAGAGTGTCCCAAACAGGCTGGACACCTAGAAACAACAAGTTCGCGAAACTTGCGACCCGACAGGTAAGTTTGCGTTTTGCGAAATTGTACAAAACCCTCGCGAACTGGCAGAAACCCGCGCGAACACAAAAAAAAAATCCGCAAATTCGCGAGAATTCGCGGATTTTGCGGATTGCGAGTTCGCAAATCCGCAAAATTCGCGAACGCGAGATTTGCAAAATTCGCCCATGCTTAGTTCTGCCACAGGAACAGTGATACTGTTCACCAAGGGAATGGGAGTGTGGAGAAATTAATAAAGGCAGCCTACTGGTTCTCTGTGAACAGATAAGACTCCAGTGATGTGTCACCTGAAGCTGTCTCACGGTAGAGGCCCTGAAGGAAGTCGATGTGGCAGTGTCACCTACAGTCTGTACAGAGAAGGAGGAGTGCAGACTACTTGAACATGAGTTATCCAGTGACTTCACACCTGCAGACGCACCCACTCATTAGGTTTGCACACACGCATACTAACACTTATAGGGCCAATGTACAAAATTCTAGCAATTCCGTAGAGATCACTATTTAGGAAATGCAAAATGATACATATAAAATTGGCGATTCCCTAATAGCGATTCCTATAGAGTAGGAATCGTTCTTAGGGAATCGCAAATAGGAAATGTCATGCATTCCTGCCTTTGGGCAAAATAGGAAATGGTTTGCATTTACCAAGTTGCGATTTCCTAATAGGAAATGGCAATTTAAGAAATGCTATGCCAAGGGTGCCTAGGGTCATATGTGCGCTTCATGTCACATTAAAAAAGCATTTTACATGCATTTTTCAAATTTTCACATGGTTACCATCGACTTTGAGTCGATGTTAATTGCATTTCCTAATTGCACAATTCACATTTAGGAAATGCTTTGTACATGTGCTTTGAGAATCCCAAATAGGTAATCCCTATTTGCAATTCCCTAAATCTCGGTCACAATTTGCAAATTCCGCCGGGCATAAATCACAAATTGAGACCGTGATTTGTCCTTTGTACATAGGAACAGGCCTTTTAGCTTTTTTAAACTGGTCAAAATATCAATTCGCCCCATTAAGAAATGCTTAGTGGCTCTGTACATCAGACCCATAATTCTCTATCCAAATACACTCACATGAATAACAAGGCTGTGTGGCTAGAACTGTGACACAAAAGGAGTTGCAGCACAGCTGGCTCTTATGCACTCAATCGGGGGCGATGATACTCTGGTTGACCAACAGTGGCAAGAGTGCGCTACAAATAGAATCCCAAATGAATCTATGATCTCACACTTTTCTGGATAATCAGGTGAGTATTGGTAAGATTTGTAGTCTCATGTTCTCTGGGTTCAAGCATGTTAGTGGGTAAATATGCCACAGTTTCTAATCAAGAGATAACTCACTCTCCCAATCTCTCAAAAGACAAGGGTTAACAAAGCCTTATAGCCCGCCGTAGCGGGCTATACTAGCTATTAAAGGCCCACTCCAGCTTCGGTTCGGGCCTTTAACAAGGGAGCGGAACTTTAATAGCCGGTGTAGCCCAGCTACAAAGGGCTATAAGGCTATTAGAACATTCTGCCACTAGAGGGCAGAATGTTCTAACGAATAAAACAAAGGCTTCAGGGAGGGGATTGAAATCCCCTCCGGCTCCCTAAAGCCTTTGTTCACAGCCACATCTGTGAACAAAGACAATCATTGGAATGCTGGAGCTCCAGACTTATACCAGCCATTATAAGCCCAGAGCAACTCCATTGTTTTCATTGCAGCTCCCAACATTCCAATGTTCTAATATAGCCTTATAGCCCGACGTAGAGGGCTATACCAGCTATTAAAGGCCCTCTCCAGCATTAAAGGCCTGAGCCGAAGGCAAGGGCCTTTAACAAGGACGAGGGACTTTAATAGCCGGTATAGCCCAGCTACGAAGGGCTATAAGGCTATTAGAACATTCTGCCACTAGAGGGCAGATTGTTCTAACAAAAAAAAACAAAGCCTTATGGGAGCGAGGGGAATTGGAATCCCCTCAGGCTCCCTGAAGCCTTTGTTCACAGCCAGAGCTGTGAACAAAGAAACATTGGAATGTTGGAGCTCCGGACTTATACCAGCCATTATAAGTTTTCAATGCAGCTCCCAGCATTCCAATGTTTTAATGGTTCTTAATAGATTCAATGTCTCTGTCATGAGTGCGCATGCTTTCAGTCACTTGCTTATCTTCCAGGTTGTTTGGTGGTGTGGCTGATACTGAAGGAGGAGCTGTGGTAACGTGGAGATGCTGAAACCGCTTTGTCTTCTTGATATCGAAGTCAAACAGCAGGCTTTATCGGAGGAGACGTGGGGTCACCTCATGGGTAAGTGTCAGCATCCAGGCGTCTGCTTTCACTACGGCAAAAGAGAGTAGAGTGCCACCTGGCCAGAAGCCGGATTGCTAAGCAAGGGCGTGGTCTTTATGCCCTTATTCAAAGATGACCACAAAGATTTCTGATCTTGGTTGGATGGTGAGGAGATGTATTGTAGCAAAATGGGCATCATCAATGACAGGGAGTGCAGCCATCACACACACGAGTAGCCCATACACAGGAGCAGGTGACAACTCCGATGGCACTGGGTTGGTATTTGTGAATGCCCGTGACATTCCTTGAAAAGGTTACAAAGAGTTTTCACAGTCTGATAGTTGTAGTAGTCACTCCCGTCAGGCCTCCACATGCTGGGGAACTGTAATCCCTGTATAAGGTCGGCTGGGTAGCACCGACAGAACAAAATATGATGCAGAGAGGACACCAGACGGGACCCTAAAGTTAATTCAGAAGGCTTATTAAGAAGTCATGAACCTGACCACCACAGCCTCACTCAGGGCCAACCAACACTGTTGGAACCCTGCCTCAGTTCCCCTTCAGAGCAGCCTCCATATTTCTTCAAAGGCACCAAAGTAGTACTTACTCCCACTGGTGTTCCCCACAATTACCCAAAGTAAACGTGCTAAATTCCACTCCTTCCAAACCTCTTCAACTCACCTGAGCAGGAGCTTTGTTCAAGTCCACCAACCCTGCAAGTAGCCATCACTGAATGCTCATATCAAAATATATAATCTCCAATAATGGCGATGTCCTTCTTAAAGATAAAGGTATTTTTTAAATGAATTAGTTAATTTTTTTTAAATGTATATATTCCAGAAACACAACCTTCCCCTTTGTAGATATCTAATTTTTCAGCCTATTCAATCCCCCAAATTCGATATATTGACTTTACTGCATTGGAAAAAGATATTTAATTAACCAAAATTAAACAGGCTGTTTCTTTCCTACGTAGAGGGAAAGCTACTGGACATGACGGCATTACCATTGAATTTTAAAGTAATTTTGCAAAACTTCTTCTTCCTAATCTTTTAATTTTTAAAAACGTTTTTGTCAAACATGAACTTTATCAGGGCATTATCAGGAAGCGAAAAGAGAATAGAGATCTTAAAGATTGTAAAAATGATTGTCCCATATCCTTAGCCAATAATGATTATAATTCTTTGATGAAAATATTAGCACTACACACTGATCCTATCTTACCGGACCTCATCGGCCCAGAGCAGTCCAGTTTTGTCAAGGGTCCATTGCTCTCTGATAACACTTGTCTCTTTTTCAACATCTTAAGTAAAGCCTCCACTCTATTGCTATTGCTTTGGATGCTGTAAAACCTTTTGCCAGAATTGGTTGGGGTTGAAGTACTAAAATGGTGTGGTCATCCCCCTAAACTCCGTAATAACATTTCTTTATGATATACAGGCCCTAAAGCAGCCATATTTGTTCATTGAAGTTTATCAGATTATTTTTCTTTAGTTAGAGGAGTATTCCAAGAACGTCCTTTATCTCCTCTTTTACTTATCATTGCATTGGAAGCCTTTTGAACCAAAATTCAGTAAGACCCAAATATCTCAGGATTTCGAATTGGAGACCAGCAGATAAAATTGTCAGTATATGCTGACGACATCCTTTTGTATTGTTTTCATCCAATTAACTCTCTCCCAACTTTCTTAGAATATGTATCTGTTTCTCTCAATTATCATATTATCAGTTAAACGCAAACAAATCTGAAATACCACCTTGAAATATTTTATGTACCAAATAGCTCTTGGATTCTGTAGACTTCACTTGAAAGCCTGTAAAAATAAAATATCTTGGATTATTTTTCACAAGGACGAGATTTAAGATACAATCAAATTAAGTTTTGAGCACATTACTAAGGGCCTGTTTAGATTTCTGCGGCGAGTTATTCCATCACAACGGTGACGGATATCCCATCCATCTAAATACAAATCCCATAGGATATAATGGGATGTATATTTCGATAGACGGGATATCTGTCACCATTGTGACGGAGTAACCTGTCCACCTAAATCTAAATCAGTCCCAATTAGGCAATTCCAAGATGGAACCCATTATTTCTTTCTTAGTGGGGTAGGCTGGACTTTATTTATATGGTGTTGACACCTATGATATACATCATTTCCATGCTCCCAATTTCCATAACTCTATTTTAAAAGAATAGATTTACTTTTCTCTACATTTCTATGGAAAGGAAAGCCATCTCAAATAGCTCTGTCAACCTTAAACAGAGGTACATCTGAAGGTGGACTTACCTTCTCAAACTTTTGTCAATACCATTATGCCTTTTCCTTAAAACAATTGGTTCTAAGGAGGAAGCACTCAAAGCTTTTGAGATCTCAATGTATTCCTTTGTCCCTCCAGGTTTTCGAATATATAGATTGATTGTTGATTTGGATAGGATGATTATGTCAAATAAATTGTTGTTGAAAATTAGTAACCAAAATATGAGTAGAGGGAAGTAAACGTGTCAAAATGTTATGTGCAATAACTGGAATACATAACTGGGAAATATTTGTTGTAAACAATAATATTTCTGTGAAATCAAAAGGGACGACTAGGAATTTTTCTAATAATATCCATAAAAGAGGATGAGGAATATAAGTGTGAGGAAGCAGCATCAAACAAAGAAGGGAAATAGTGACGATAAAGCTAACCACTGGTAAGCAATGCGCAGGCTCCTAGCTCTTCTAAGTTAACAAAATATTTAGCCAGCGACAGCGCATGCGCTGTCTCAAGGGAGTCCAAAAAACTGCATAAAAAGTCATTGTCTTTCTATGCAAGACAAACAACCAATTCACGTGTGATGAGTGAATCCTGCATTGGGAGGCATTATGTGCTGTGAAAAGAAGAGCTTCTTTAAAGGCACAAGATTGTTTTTTGTCACTGTTCAATAAAATCATTATTCAAAGAAATACAAACTATAATTGATAGAAGTTTTGGGCATGTCGAGTGACCTAAATGTACATGAACATGTGGGTATGTTGTTGTAAAGCCCTGATCTGTTGTCTTTTCCTCTGTGGGTCTTTTTATTTAAAATTGCAAATAAAATGTTTAATGTTTCAGAGTCATAGTCCAGGTGAAGTAAGTACAGTATATCTTGTCGAATCGGATTTATTTATAGGTAACGAGGATTACAGTTTGTTTTTAGGGTGCAGTCTTCATATGGTGTTTTGACTGTTAAGTCTCAGCAATAACTTTAACCAAACTTTAAGTGTTGGACCCGGTTGACTCAAACGTCATATCGTGTTTGGGGTTTCCAAAATACAAAGCACCATTTCCACAGCCAAATCCACTTCAAGAAGAGTTTAGATTCAAAATAATGTCTAAAAACACTTTCATGACCCTGTCCAGAAAGTATGAGCCTCCAGCCATAACAACAGGCATAAAAGAGAGAATGCCCTGAGGAGCGACAAAACCACAGTTCACATGAAAAACCGTGCCTTTTATAAATAGCTTTGTTGGTGTTCAGCAGGACATGTTATTAAAAAACAAGCCGATCCCACTGCATTCAGATCATAGGTCTCTCACAAAGCCGTGTTGTCTGAATTTTGTGAGAAATCTCTTCCTGCTTCTGCTAACCGCACTCTCTTCTTCCTGGAATGGAAAACGGGATATCTGGTAGTTGTTTGATTTATTTTTTGCTTTCCCAAAACTTATTTTGCGTCGTTATTCCCAGTAAACCGATATTGAGAACATTAAAAAGAAGGAAGCACACCTTTCCGTGATTTGATTTGCTCCCTGAACAAATAATCACACATAATTGTGGTGTTGCGCTTTAGTCTGTGGACGCATACGCGATGACGCGCCGCGTCACAGACGAGAGCGGAACCGGCGCGCATGCGCAGCGGAGACGGGGAGAAGAGCGCGAAAGGGAAAAGCGGCAGTTGGTGACCGGAGCGCTTGTAACCCAGACGCTCGGCGCTCTATGTCTTAGCGAATTGTTCTTTCAGCATTAAACCAGTTCAACCTACCCTGGCTCTGTGTGCTGCATGTGGGGACAAAGTGACAACATTATATTGGCGACGAGGGTGGGATCCACCCACCGTCCAAGCACAGCCACAGAGAACGCTGATCCTGGAACCATCTCCGCTCCGGGCTCGAAGAACCAGACAACCAAGCAGCTTTCAGCATTAAACCAGTTCAACCTACCCTGGCTCTGTGTGCTGCATGTGGGGACAAAGTGACAACATTATAATAATGGACAGCTGTGTTTAATTCAACGCGGGACGCATTACCCATCCTCAAACAATTTTGGTGCCGTGGTGAGTTCCTTATTCTTAGATAATAGCTGAAATAATGTAGCGCGTGTTGTTTCCTGATCTCATACCTTTAAAGCAATATACGTTTTCTTTAGATGCAAGTTTCTTTTCCAAATAAAGTGTTATCTTATACATGTACTCATCAACCTCTTTGGGGATAATAAGTACACTTATTATATCATAGTTCCATCTTATCTCAATTTTGGCCATGCTTCAGTCTCATGGTGTGTAGAAAGATATATATGAGGTAAAGGTCAACCTCTTTTTTAGGTCTTGGTTGCAGAGCAGGGCTTAAGCTGTCTGTTGAACCTACCTATTCTTTTCAGAATATTACATATACTTATAGCGGGCGTTTCAAAATGCAAAGATGGTCATTGTTGATACGCATGCATGCACGGCGGCCGTCTCTAAACATGATTTATTTTAAAAAAAATACATTCAAAGATGGCTGCCACTGAGACACACGCATTCACAATGGCCATCTTTCAACGGCATTTGTAAAAGCATTACAAAGACACTCAAAGATTCCTGCAGGGGATTTGTGCACATTCCCAGCTGCTGTCTAAGACAAAAAAGGCATTGGCAGAGCCAAAAGATTTCACTGCCACGACCTATAGGCTTTTCAATGCTTTTTTAAGATTCATCTTTTGTATTTACAGGGCAGTCTTATCTCTTTTACATCCTCACAAAATTATTTATTACTGGTTGAATATTTTCAGTGTCTGATGCACCTTCTTTGAAAGCTGTCTCAGCAACAGTCTCAAAATGTACATTTTACATTGTGCAAATCCGTCTGACTCTGCAAGCTGCTCTTTAGTCACAATGTCCAGCTCGTCCAGTGATTGTTCTCTGCTACCACCTCTAACAAGAACTTAATAATAATTACTTGAACTTATTGAAGTATGCCATGTTCTAGGAAGTCTATGGTCTAGATCACTGACTTTTTGCTGGAAGTGTCTATCCAGTTCTCCAGAGCCCACGTGACTTAAGAAGAGTTAGGCAATCATTGTGATAAGTATGGCCACTGTCCTTGGAAACACTGGAACAAGGTACTAGTGTGAGCGAATTGAATTATTAAGGTGCACCTCTTTTCGCTTCGACTTTCACTATGTAGTCAGGTTGAAAAGTCAAAATGTACACTCAGAGTCAAAGGTTCAGGCTGACTGCGATGGAGCGCAGCTCTGATACAGTCCCAGATTAGTCCCACTGAAGGTTTACCTTCTTAAGTATTTTGCCAAGAGTCGTGTTTGCATTGGAGAGGGTCAACGGGAGCAAGGATAGCGTCACGTGTGGTTGACGGCATGGTACAAAGAGCACGCTGGGTGTTGCAGACAGACGAGGGGGAACTTTGTTTTGGCAGTCGAATGCGGGCTATTGATGCTTCTTGTATGAAGAGATGGGCTGGTGGTGGCTCGCACAGAGTTTCCGAGCAAGCGGCGAGGTTCTGGTGTGAACAGGGCCATTTACGGTTGCGAAGAGCCTAAAAGCTTGATTTCAAGAGCTAGTGAGATCAGGAACTTGTTCAAGATGGTGGCGGACCTCTTGGGGAGCCTTTTATGTCCCTTGGGATCAGATCAGGAATCTAGCAGACTAGCCCTTTGAGTCACTGTGGGGTCATGGGTTCAGGATGAAGTTGCAGGTCCAGATCTTCTTCCCCTAGCAAGAAGGCAGTAGTCTTTATGATTACCTTACTCAACGAGTTCATCCCATCAGTAGATCCTAGCAAATTGACTGCGGACATACAAAGAATACACCAAGATCCTTTAGGAAAAACCTGACTAGGAAAAATGCAAGATGATCCTTATTAATTTCAAGTCTTATTCTCTAAAAGAACAGATAATTTCGGAGGCCCTAAAGAAAGGTAGTTTTAAAAAAGTTGCTTGTTCCTTGAGCATCAGCTCAGATATTTAAGGGCCACTCGGGATAGGCTATGAGAGTTGGGAAAGTAAGTTAGGAATCTTGGAGCTATCTCCCAGCTGAGGTTCCCTGCAACTATTAAAATTATGTGAAACATTAAAATGCACAGCTTGAGAGAGTCGGGCGAGGTGGAGAATTTAGTCAAACAGACCAAAGTGCACCAGGAGTAAACTTCTCACTAGAGGAGGGAGAGGCTGAAAAGGGTTTAATCGGAATACCTGAAAAGAAAGAAGGGAGGTTCCCCAAGGAGGTTTGGGAGCAATCTTGACACAGCTAGGTGAGATGAGAGGGAGATGGCACTGGGTGGGAAGCACTGGGTGGGAAGCACAGGGGAGAAATATTTGTAAGGGTTGAGATAAGGTATAAGCACATATGTTGGCAAATGATCCATAGAGAAAGAGGATCAAACATCAGGGAGGCAGAGAATTTGGAAGAACAATGACAGATACTAAAAGGAAATATCCCCTAAGTATTTTGTCATGGAGAGAGATCTTGGAATATTTAAGGCAAACAGAGAGTGGCCATTCTGATTAAAAACTCCTGTCAGGCAACTTTAGTGGAATAAATAGCAGATAAATACTTCACCTTTCATAACAAGAAGTATGGCTGCAATTCAGGACCTCATCGCCCCACCAGCAGTGTGCCAAGAGGCGTGTTTGCAGAGTGGTGTAAAAAGGGGCGTGGCCTCAGACCACCTCTCTGCAACCCATCTGTGTGGCATGTACTGTATGTACCTGGTGGGCTAGTTTGCCCCCAGAGACCCTCAGTATTCAATGGACTTAAACCACAACGCATCAGGGGTAGCGCTTGCCGAGTGGTGGAGAAAGGGGACGTGGCCTGAGTCCACCTCTCAGCAATCCCACTGTGTGGGGCTTACTGGAGTTAAGAGGTAGGCTAGTTGGTCCCTAAAGGACCCCCAGCAGCGAAGGGGAATTCAATCCCCATACAAGAGTGTGTCAGGGTGCGCGTTTGCAGTGTGGTGGGCAAAGGGGGCGTGGTCTGTTATGAGATCTTAGCAATTCTGCTGTATGGCACTTACTGAATGTAATAGGAGGGGTAGTTGGCCTCCAAGGTTGTTGTTGGAGGCCAAATACCCCTCTTGTTACCGATAGTAAGTTCCACACAGTAGGATTGCTAAGTCGTCTAAGGAGGACATGCCCCCCTTTCTCCACCACTCTGCAAATGCGCCTCCTGGCAGACTACGAGATGGGGGATGAAGTCCAATTTACTCCAGAGGGACTTTTGGGGCTAAGATGCCCTCTTGGTACTTCCTCGAATGTCCTATGCAGCGGAATTCCTGAGCGCTGGCCGGAGGACCAGCACCCTTTCTCCACCTCTCTACAAACGTGACTACTACTTAAAGAAGCATATTCCTGCACCTCTGACTTAGAGGTAGTTTTAATCCTCCTGCCCTATTATGTACTAGGGCCTTACAGAAGAGGTCATGCCAATCACAGGAGTACCCCAACGCATAATGTTCCCTAGTGTATGTAGGTGTTTTCACTGTATTCTAAGTGTCTTTTAGCATAGCACTGGCTCTAGGCCTGGTTAGTCAGAGTCAGTTACCACCGTCAGCAAAAAGATGGGGGCACAGGATGACTTTACAGCCAGGCCTCTTTCTGCTCCTCTGTTGGTTCTTTGTGCACATCTCTTGCTTGTTTCTGCACCTTTCTTCGTCTTTCTGGACTTTTGTTGCCTCTTTCTGCAAACGTGATTACTACTTAAAGAAGCATCTTCCTGCACATCTGACTTAGAGGTAGTTTTAATCCTCCTGCCCTATTATGTACTAGGGCCTTACAGAAGAGGTCATGCCAATCACAGGAGTACCCCAATGCATAGTGTTCCCTAGTGTATGTAGGTGTTTTCACTGTATTTTAAGTGTCTTTTAGCATAGCACTGGCTCTAGGCCTGGTTAGCCAGAGTCAGTTACCACTGTCAGCAAAAAGATGGGGGCACATGATGACTTTACAGCCAGGCCTCTTTCTGCTCCTCTGTTGGTTCTTTGTGCACATCTCTTGCTTGCTTCTGCACCTTTCTTCGTCTTTCTGGACTTTTGTTGCCTCTTTCTGCATTTCTCTTGCTTCTTTCTGTGCCTTTCTCCCTCCTTCTGCACATGTCCTACCTTTGTAGGCATAGTTAGAAATTAGCATTTAAAAAACCTTTCAAATTCACTGAAAAATCCACAGGTTTCAGGGACGTTATAGTTAGCAATGAGCATTTAAAAAACCTTTGAAATTCACAAAAAAACATAGGTTTCAGAGACGTTATAGTTAGAAATTAGCACTTAAAAAACCTTAGAAATTCACTGAAAAAACCACAGGTTTCAGGGATGTTATAGTTAGTTGGACATTTCACTCAAACAAAATCTGAGAAATTCGGCTGTTATAGTTAGTTCAGCTAACTATAACTCGCGCCCCCGCAATGCACTGCTGATGACGTCACATATTATCTCATTCATGACATGGTCAGTGACATCACTGATGACATCTCAAATGACATCACTGATGACATCATCTACATGATAATCTGATGCACCTCCTCATTTCCGAATATAACCTTTGATACACCCACTCTAAAATACAAACTACCATTTTCGAAACAATAGACACACCAATACCAGTTAGTACATACCCACTCACTGATTCCTAGGTCTACACACACATCCACTTATTCACCCATACAGTCACTCATAAATGCAGTCAACCATCAATACGGCACCATCATATGCACTCACATACCTATACAGACACACACACACAGCCACTCATCCATAGAATTACTCACATACCTAGTCAGTCATGCAAAGAATCAATCACACTCCCATTTACTCACCTCTACAGTTCTACACACACCACCTCACTTATTCAAACATATAGTAACACATACTTACACTCTTATACAACAACTAATACAAGCACACACTCATCCAAACAGCCACACTCACAATCACCCACTCTCACATATAGTCATTTATATACTCCAACACTCACAAATACTGCCTTTCACATATGTAGTTACTCACATATGTACCACTGAGACATCTAAACACTCACCAACACACCCATACATACACTCACCCACCCATACAGCCCTTCACATATGTACTCTTGACCCCATACACCCAGTGAATCGCCCACTCATACATCTATGCACAAAGTCACAAAAGACACTCATGCACCCATACAGATACTTAGACAACCAATCAATAACCCATAAAGACACTCATTTAGCTACTCACCAACCCATGCAACTGCTTACACCCCAACTGACAAACTAAACTGTGTGAATGTTTGTATGGGTCACTAACCCATGCATTCAGTAAGACACATTTAATCACTCACTTATACAGTCAGTTATGCACCTACTAAATCATCCATTCAGACACTTATACACCAACTCATTCTTCAATACAGCATGGCATATATATATATATATAAAACCTATTTAGACTTTACAGAAACACACAGTCACTGGATGATGTCATCAGTGATGTCATTTGGGATGTCATCATTGATGTCATCTGTGATGTCACTGACCATGTCATGAATGATGTAATATGTGACGTCCTCAGCAGTGCATTGCAGGGCGCAAGTTATAGTTAGCTGAACTAACTATAACAGCCAATTTCTCTGGTTTTGTATGAGTGAAAGGTCCAACTAACTATAACGTCCATGAAACCTGTGGCTTTTTCAGTAAATTTCTAAGGTTTTTTAAATGCTAATTTCTAGCTATACCATCCCTGAACCCTATGTTTTTTTCAGTGAATATATATATATATATATATATATATATATATATATATATATATATATATATATATATATATATATATATATATATATATATATATATATATATATATATATATATATATATATATTACTTATGCCCTAAAGTACCTGCAACTCGCACCCCCGCCATGCACAGCGTTGTCAGCAATGATGTCAGTTCAGTTCTTTTCAGTAATGTTATGAATGATGCCTGCCACAAAACATGTCATGAGTATTGTAATTTGTGAAGTCATAAGCAGTGCATGGCAAGGGCGCTAGTATATATTCACTTTAGGGCACAAGTTATAGTTGCTTTAAAGAACTGTAACTAGTGAAGTTAAGTGGTTTTGTTTGTTTGAAATGGTATGTATTAACTGCCATTTTCACCTACCCATGTAACATCCATTTAACCTTTCCTTTTTGTAATGTAAAGTAAAATATCATTATGATTCCTAACTGGAATGCTACTGCAAATTTGTTTTTTCCAGTAAATATCTAGGGCTTTTTTAAGGTAAAGTAATATTTTATTACCTTAAGTTAAGCCAACAACATGCCGCACATGGCCTTCAGATGTGCGCTGTATGGTTTTGGCTGCATGATCTGGCCTGTTGCCTGCAGAGTTGAATGATCGGTTGGTGACAGGAAACCCACAGATGGTGGAAAGTGGTGGCCTTTGTGGCTCTTAATTGGAAATGTCAGGATAGGATCTTGAAGGTGTGGAAGGTTCATTGAAGCTGGAGAGCGTAAGGACAATTAGAAGAATGGGACCATAACTCCTACTCCTATTTTCTTAGGTCAGTGTACTGGAATCTGTAGCCTTGTGGTGCCAGGGCATCAAGGATGTGGGTAATGGTGGTGAATTAGTGATCAGGGATAAAATATATCTTCATTTTGTAATAACGGTCTACTAACACAAAGTTCATCCTTTCCTTGCACAGCACTGACAAAGGCACTGTTGGCAATAATTCCAGCCCAGAAAAAAACGTGCTGATCAGTCGAAAGAAGCAAAACCACAGGACTGTAAGTGATAAGAGGACCAAAGAACAGCTACAGAGCATCTCCAACCTTTACAAAAACCTGAAAGGATCACCTCCGCAGAAAACGATAACGTGAGAGCATTAAACTACATACCCTACCAGTACAGAACAGCAATGCCCCACTAACACCAACGGTAACACCATGACTACCAGCTATATAAATAGTTAGCAATGAGAGGCTGAGTCCATAAAGTCCACCAGAATGGAAAGGAACCATGTATTAAGGCCTGTCTAGAAGCAAAGCACAGAGATGAAATGGATCGACATGCCATGCACCCATATGAGTTGCTATAGGAGGCAATATCTAGAGAGTTGAGTGGCAGTGTAATTTCCATATTGTTAGTGTGAAAGCTAAAGCTCTGATTCATGGCAGAGAATAACTACAGAACTCTGGAAAACTCTACTAATGCTACTGCTGAACATTACAGAAAGAGGACTGCCCTGAGGGGAGAGAAGTAAGCGGTTATGTTTGCACTAATTTTGTATTTCACATCCTACAGGAGCAGTGTTAATCTCCACACCTGCCTGAATCCCGTGACACCTATGGAAAGGATATTATGCTTGTCAGCAACGGACCCCGGCAAAGGGGAATGGATACTAGTGAAAAATAGACACTGGGGGGCATATCTAACAAATATTCAAGCAACGCAGTGCAGCAAGCAGCATTGCTGTGCTGCGCGAAAGGGTGAAGGCACATATTTAAAATGGTATATAGGGCATTCCTGCTCTCTGCCTAGCACCAACGCAGGCCCCCTTGCACCATGATGCATTGTTGGAACAATCTTCCTCCTTCTACATGTGTTGCTGAATGCAGTGACTTAGAAAGAGGAAACAAAGCGGAGAAATAAATATATTTTTCCTCATTGTACCTCTGGTGGGGAGGAGTAAAATTCTGATGCATTCCCAGGTCTACCATTGTTAGTTAATTTGGGAATGTGACCAGAATGCATGGGTGGATGCCTGAGATTACTCACGCTCACCCCATGGCATGCCTCAATGCCTCAGAGTGATGGAAGACAGCAGTATGATCTGCCTTATGTTACTCTGGATTTATCATGGTATGCAGTGCCACGCAAGGCGGCCTTGCGTTGCTTGATAAATCTCATTTTAAGTTTTGCGTCACCTTTTTCACCTTGCGTGGCCCCGGGTGACACCAAACCTTTAATAAATTTTGCCCTGAATATCTTCGCTTTGACTCATCTTACAGCTGGACACAACCTCCACTATGAAAGTGTTGTAACCTAAAACAAGAAATAACTTTCAGTATTTCATAAAATAATGCCAATTCTTAATAAGACATAGGACATACCTTGTAACAATCTCTGTGTAGCCGGTATACTATGGCTCGTTAAAAACTCTATGACTCCCCAGAGCTGGAGTACCGATTAAACTTTTATGATAGACGCAACAAATAACCTGAATTTTATTTGGTGATTTGTAAATGAAGTCAGTGATCTGAATGATTCTTAGTGACACAAGTGACACAAGTTCATCAGTTGTAACGTAATGAATGCACAACAGTATTGTGCTTTTCCTCCTGACAACAAACATTCACCTTCCCTCTAGCAATACCTTCACACCATACGTGACACAAACGTAATATAAAGTATGTCTGTACAAGTTGAGAATTCCTCTTGCTCTGCTTGTAAAAGAGTAAGTACAAATTACAGTTCCAAATCCTTGGAAAAGGTGACTCATGCAAATATCAAATTTTAAATCGTTAATGTTTCATATTATAGCCAGAATGCTTCTCTGTTTCCAGTAAGTCTTTGATAGTGCGTTGAGATCCATTCTCTTGGCAACTAGGGCTCATACGTATGATAGAGCAGGGTTTCCCGTAAATAAAACCTGCTCAGATTAAACTTCTCATTGTGTGAAAATCATTAATAAGTTTGAAAATTAACCGACAAAGTGTTACTAGATAATTTAGACTTGGGAAAATGACAATGGGTTTAAGGATGTCATAAACGATTCCCATATGGAAAATTAATAAAACACAATGAGATTTTCCAAGTGCAAATTTTAAAAGAGAAACACACTTTCACTGAACAATGTTAATTACATGAAATGATAGTTCAAAATGAATTATGTTTCTTAATTAGTTAATCAAGATTGAAATGAATAATGAAATTGGAGCTTTTATTTTGAACACATAACCGATCTAGTTTATTTCTCCTAGAGAAAGACTGCACTCTTTAGAAAGAAATCTTCAAGCTGATTTAGGGTTAATGTTGCTTTAAAATGTAGAAATGCAGAAAATTGTGTTCTATTCATTATAGATGACCCTTTTGTTCTTTATTGTCAAATGGCTGCTACGTGTTTCAAGTATCTGCGGAAACTTCTTAATGCCTGGCGCAAAATATTCGTTCGTGGCTAACCGTGCTAGAAATGTATCGACTTGTGTTTGAAAGTGCGCCTGTCGAGGAAGAAGAACAATTTGATTTCCTCTGCTGAAGGACGATGATGACGGCATGAAACCAAACAATGAACTTTTGAGAGAGAAGAACGACGGATGGGTGTGACCCAATGCTTTTTAGCCAGGTAAAGAAAGGCTGCTATTGATTTTGAAACAAGAATAGGGCTGGACTCATACATTTTAGGGCAGGGGTCTCCGAACCGGTCCTGGAGGGCCGGATCCATGCCAGATTTTTAAAATTACTACATGTATCTCAATGGGGATATCCAAAAAATCTGGAATGGATCCGGCCCTCCAGGACCGGTTTGGAGACCCCTGTTTTAGGGTATAACTATTAGTGATATAATCATGTTTTTAAGCTTGGTTAGGAGAGGTGAGAGAGGAGATTTCTCTGTGACGAGGCATTTGTGCAAGCTGTTCCTTATTGTGATCCTTTAGCTGACGCTGTCTGTAAGTTGACACCTTAAACTTTGCACCTCATATCTTGTAAGGATTGCCCCAGCTTTCACTTCCGCCGAAGGGTTAGCTTTCCAACTATTAGCATGCTGTGCTGTAGTTTTCTTAGGTTCATATGAGATTCTGTATTTGCATTTATCTTATTATAATTCACTTTTATCTCCAATTCTATCCACTCAACTCATGCTCCTTAAATGGGATGTTATTATGAATTACTGGTTTTTGTGTTCTCTTGTGGGATGATTCAGATTCGATATTGTGACTTTGTTTGACCATTTTCATATACTTTACAAAGAAAAACAGATAAAGCAAAGTAAATAGAAAAACTGAGTATATCGTTATTGATTATTGTAAATAATTAGATTTATATATAGTTGTATATAGTGTGGTTTGAATAATATTCCCTTTGTTCTAGGTCGTCATGAGGGGAATATTCATCTAGATCCTTTGCCAAATCCCTGTCAACTCTCTGATCTGTGGGAGGACCTAATGTTGATATGGGCCTAAATTCAGTCTTGGGTAAATGAGATTATTAGACTGATTTAGCTCCTGGTGTAAAATTACACACTCTGCTTTATTTAGCCAAAACCACTTTTCCGCTGTGCCACATGCTATCAGGTACTAACACATTTTCCCACAGACACAGAATGGGCAAAAGCCATTGATACATCAGGCTCTAAGTATTTTGATTGGCTAGCAAGGGATGCTTGGAAACATGAGGAGCTTTTACTCCATGAATCCAGAATAGGACTATCATCCATTGCAAGTCTCCCAAGAGCCTCCCGGTGCTCTGGGACATGTATCTGTCTTAACTCCACTTGTGCATTTTGAGTATTGCAAGCTTTGGGAATGCAAAGCCTTACACGAAGTGGCTCCGGCATTCATTGGGCACGGCTGACCTCTGCTACGGAACGCTCAAACACATAAGAAATATGGAAGAGAGTGTCTCCATAGACTGCCTGCTGTATATTAATGAGCGAAGGCCACAGATCATCACAATGTTTTTTTTCAGCCAAAGTCTGAGTAAAGGATTTATTCTCCTGTCACAAGGAGTCTAGAGTCACTGAACCCTCCAAGACTTGGAGCCTGTCATGGCTGCCCAGCCAGAACTGTGTTCCTTTAGTTGGCAGTCCCGGAGGTTGGTGCACTCCATCTTGTAACTAGTACATCAGAACCTTCCTGTGGCTTATCATCATGTGAGGCCAGCATGCCTAGTTCTTAAATTTCTGTACTTCTTTCTGTGCCCAGTGAATGTATGGGGCTGGTGCACCGGGCACCCTGGATTTCCGAATTTCTGTCTCTGAGGCCAGTGTGCCTGTCCTCCGCAATCTCTGCTCTTTTTCCAGTGTCCAGTGATCAAGTGAGACTGGCATGTCGGCACCCTTCATCCATCACACTCTTCCTCTACCCGATGATCACATAAAGCTGCCATGCATGCGTCCTGCATTGTCTGTAAAAGCCTGCACAGCTTCCTCAACACCTGTGCTCAGTGTCCATGTGAGCCTATGAGCTATATTCTGAGCTGCTACACTTTCTGAGAGACTCAGATCCCATCCAAGATTGCGAACCAACTTGTCCTAACTGAAGAACCCTGTGCCAGTTCACCTGGGGTGACAAATGCAAAAACAACAATTGATGGACAGAATGCAGAACAATGTCATACATTCACCCCAGTACAGAGATCTAGGCCTAAATCCATCGTTTTGTTTGCATTCCACACCACCCCAGTTAAGACATGGCCATATGCAAATCAGCCTTGACCCTGTGCCTCATGGGAACAGTCCAGCCCGAACAGCCAAGCCATGTCTTCCCTGGACCGGAATCAAGCATCCTAGGACCGGTTTCTGGCTATCAGCCGTCTTCAGCCAGGATAGCTTGACTCCAGTGGTGTGGAGAGCATGGGACTCACGTCTGAGCATACCCTTCCCGCTTGGGGAGACAAATGCAAGAACAACAATTGGTTGCAATGGGTGGATTCTTGTACCTGTTCCCCCACCTGGCCCATGATTGACACAGCACATGCAGCCACCTAACCAGCACTTGGAACAGAAGAGTATCCGATATCAAACTGTGGCCAAGCAAACCCTTGCAAGCAGACATTGCCTGCAGACTATAATGCTGGAATTAGCCTTTTGTATCGTAACTTTTTCAGAGCTCATAAGACTGCCCTATTATAGTTATGGAAGAGCTGTTCATACGCACTCAGAAGACATTTATTGTGGTATAGAACCTCATAAAATAACTGAGCATATCAATTGTCTCATTAATAAAAGTCGTTTAAAAAAAAAGATTAAGGTTGGTTGGAAATTATATTCACCACAAGGGAGTGTGTGCTTGTCTCTACACATTCTACTCCACACCAGTCCAACTCGAGTTAACCCTAGAATGCAAGACTTCTACCCCCTGATATTCTAAACCTTTAAAGGATAGAATATTTGTCACACCTTTTAACTTTTGTTTTAGCCCTTTAATTTTTTTTTTGCAGATTTGGGTAGCCCGTGCCAGCCAGTCTCTGTCTGTTAGTTTAGTTATCGTGTTAGTTATCAAGCACATTTGTGCTAGATTGTTATTTTAATTTGTGGCTTCTTTGTTGATGTTATTGTCTATTTTATTTGACGTTTTCTTTAAGTTCCTAGTAGTTGCTTTAAGGAACATGGAGGACACTGTGGTCTGCTCCTAGTCTTTAGCCCTCTCTTCGAGAGGCTTCACCTTCTTTTGGGGCATGTGGTAGGCGAAGGAGTGTCTAGTTTCCTCAGCAACTATCTCCCCCCAAAGACTGGATTTTGAAGCTGATATATACTTTAACTGATGCTAGCATGGCCCCGCTGTAGGCGCACCAAAGGCATGCTGAAGGCAAGCCCTTTCCCACCCTCCCACACGTCTTCCAGGCCAGGTCTGAATCCCTCTATAGAATGTCCCTGGATTACCTACTGCTTTGAGTAAATGAGGGGTCTTCACATGAGGGTCAACTCTTTCCTTCCCATCAATGCCTCCTCTTTGTGGGACCCTACTAGGGCTCCATTACAGCCTTTGTGTAACCTGCCATCTTTCTTCTTCGATATCTCTATTGCGAGTTTGGCTTGTGACAGGGTGTCTTCCTGAGGTGAGCAGCCTTTACAACGCGGACATTACCACGCGCTGCCATTACTACGCTGCTTTTACAACGCGAGTCGTTACAACAACTTGCGCTCGAGGGCGCTGTTGGATAGGGAATAGTTTAATTTTCTATTCAACACCTTCCCTACTGTAACGTGGGCTGGAGTTGGAATAGAAAAGTAAATATTCCACTATCCAGCGCTTACAGCGCAAGTCGTTGTAACGACTTGCGTTTTAAAAACAGCGTTGTAATGGCACGCGTGGTAATAGCCCGCGTTGTTCTGTCATACAACCCTTCCTGACTACTGTGGAAGTTGATGTACATTTAGCCTAATAATAATATAGATATGTGGGTTAATGTTAACGTAGGAAATGCGTGTTCATTTTGTGGTTATAGAAAAATGAATTTTTTAATTAAACGTGACATATAAAAAATGCTGTTTATTTTTTTTGAAATCACCTATTTTTATCGTTCTTTCACTAGTAGGTCTGAAAATCATTATTTCCTGTCCTTTCAGGAACGATGAATGTTTTTCTTTAGATGCTGACTTAACGGTATAATTAACCTGCAAAACTTGACATCTTCTTTAAATGTGCTGTTTACTGCAAAATGTATTTCTTTTCACCTCACATCATATGAATTCATCATTTTTAGATGGTTTTCTCTACCACATGCTTATAATAAACAAATATATTATTGAAAGAAAATGCTTGCTTTGAGCTCTGATTTCCATGATCTAACTAGGACTGGCTAGATATTAATGTTTTATTTCATGGAGTAGGCCAAGTTGCATAATGGGAAATTGAACGCACAGATGAGTAGGCCACCTGCATCCACCAATTCTGCCAAAATGTAGCCTTTACGGCAACATTCCATGATCAAGGCTCCATCCAGTTCGAGGGCACAAAAGTATGACTGTATCAACATCTCTCACCCCCCACTCTCCACCGCCAACGCTACCTCCAAACAACCACAGCTTTCCTCCGACAGAAGGGGGTCAAATATAGATGGGGCCACCCTGTTCCGCTTGATATTTGTCTTTGATAGTGCGATGAATGTGATCCACTCTAGGGATGAAACTCTCTCTGTTCTGGGACTGGCTGAATCCCCCAAAATCTCAAACCATCACTCACTTCTACACGTCTGTGACTCTCTCATGCGAAAGCCAATCATCAGACAGGAGCAACTCAAGATCCAACCATTTGTAACTTTTGCCAGTATCCTCGGTCACATGACTGTGAAGGGCTCTGCTGTTGGGGTTTGTGTATTGCTTACAGACAGTGACACAAAAGGGGCTTGGATGTGGACGTAATGGGCCATGCTGACAGGATGAAAGGGGAGGAGTTCTGCCCAGCCCCGCTTCTACTTAAAAGTAGAAGTCTCTGACAAACTCAAGGAACCTGGCACCAGGCCTGTCCTGCCTTATGTCACCTCTAGACAGTTTGGAGCCTTGAAGGAGGAACGGAAAGAACTTACCCGAACCAGATGTGGGAGAAGGACACAGAGGGTCAGCTTTTTGATGCTCTGGTGGCGTTCTGTGCTGGTATATATATACAAGGCCACACAAAGCCACTTTGCGTGGCTTTACACAACCTTGCCAATAGGGCCCTCTTTCAAGCAGTACCTTGCGTCAAAGAGGCGTGTCATGGGTGTTGCTGTTGGTGTTCCCACGCAACACCCACGATTTTTTGACACTGCCCCAGATTTACAAGGATTAGTAAATCTGAGGTAGCGGCTAAAGACTAACGCCTTTCTATGAAGGCGTTAAAGTGGAGCAACCAGGAGACATACTTTTATTTCTTCTCATTTGTTGCTCTTTCTATGTGTGCTGTTCTTTCCCTAATACAAGGTAACCGTTCAATTGTTTCCCAATTGACAAGACCTTTAGCACTCCTGTAAGTCCCTAGTAAATGGTACCACTTGTACCTAGGTCATGGGTACTAAAAAGGGATCAGTAACAGAATATCGAGGGACATAATATCGACTGAAACAATATCGATGCCAGAATATCAACATACGAAATATAATCTACCTACCCACAAACAGGTAAGTGCCAAAATATCGATTCCAAAATATAGCTGTTAAAAATATAGTTTACTAAAATATCGAATTTTTAAATGGCTTAAATTAATATTACATTAATTAGATATTAAATATAATTAGGTAAAACATACTTAAAATTAATTTTAAAAAATATTAAAATTTATAAATAATATATTTCATCCCCCCCAAAAAGTAAACATAAATTTTTATTTTTTATATATATTAACTTAATAATATTTAAAGATAATTATTTATTTGTAATTACAAAATGTTAAAGACATTAATTTAAAATATAATTATATATATATATATATATATATATATAAACATAATATAAATATAAAAATATTTCAAATATAATAAATTAAAATATTAAAATAAACTTTTTTTAAAAATACTATTTTTCACTACATTAAATATAAAAATTGTGAAAACGTTTCATAGCATAAGATATAAAATTACTATTCCCACTCCATCAAGTTTAATAGTAGGGAAAGTGTTGGATAGCAGGAATGTAAAAATTACTATTCTCACTCCAGTGAGTGTAACAGTAGAGAAGTGTTGGATAGCGGGAGTGTAAAAATTGCTATTCCCATTCCAGTGAATGGAACAGTAGGAAAGTGTTGGATAGCAAGTGGGTAAAAATTACTATTCTCACTCCAGTGAGCGGAACAGTAGGGAAAGTGTTGGATAGCAGGCAGGAGAGTAAAAATTACTATTCCCACTCCAGTGAGTGGAAAAGTAGGGAAAGTGTAGGATAGCAGGAGAGTACAAATTACTATTCCCACTCCAGTGAGTGGAACAGTAGGGAAAGTGCTGAATAGAGGGAGTGTAAAAATTACTATTCCCGCTCCAGTGAGTGGAACTGTAGAGAAAGTGTTGGATAGCGGGAGTGTAAAAATTACTATTCCCACTCCAGTGAATGGAACTGTAGGGAAAGTGTTGGATAGCGGGTGGGTAAAAATTACTATTCCCACTCCAGTGAGTGGAACAGTAGGGAAAGTGTTGGATAGCAGATGGGTAAAAATTACTATTCCCATTCCAGTGAGTGGAACAGTAGGGAAAGAGTTGGATAGCGGGTGGGTAAAAATTACTATTTCGACTCCAGTGAGTGGAACAGTAGGGAACATGTTGGATAGCGAGAGTGTAAAAATTACTATTCCCACTCCAGTGAATGTATTAGTAGGGAAAGTGTTGGATAGCGGGTGGGTAAAAATTACTATTCCCATTCCAGTGAGTGAAACAGTATGGAAAGTGTTGGATAGCAGAAGTGTAAATATTACTATTGCCACTCCAGTCAGTGCAACAGTAGGGAAAGCGTTGGATAGTAGGTGGGTAAAAATTACTATATGTCAATAAATCAAAAAGAGACTAGCTAGGAATGGGGATAGCATGACATTAATATTATAACCATCATGGTGACTCAGTATTGTTTTGCCAATTGGTGGTGGCACCTGTTGGGTGTCTTTAGAAAGCCCTCACCCACCAACCTAGTTGGTGGCATGCTTCATCATCGGGCCCACCCAGTGACACCTAGCGTGTCCCGGGTGTGCTACGACGCCTGATTACAGCGGAGCAGGTATGTCACTGTGTGTGCGGTGAAGGGTGATAAGTTCGTGAGTTTAAAACGGCTTGGCGGGGGTCCCAGAGGGTGAGGACACTTTATTAAATGGGCCTCCGTCAGCGGTTAAAAATAAGGCTGTGGGACGTTAGAGGCGAGTTACGACCTCCTACGTCCTTAGTGTGTCAACATGTTTCAGCCAGTGCCTCATCAATATTCTGGCTTTCTTCAGGACAAATAAAATGTGTGTGCAGTTAAAATTAGGGTGTGTGTAGTGTAGTCTATGTGTCTACACGCCCTAAAGTGTATCTAACTGTGAGAGGGGGATTCCCTTCTCAAGATCACCTGTACAAATAACATGAAATGACAAAGACAAAACATACATGGGAGAAAAGAGTCACTAGGAGATATTTATCATCAGTTATGACAGCCGGCTAAATAGCAATGGGGTGCAGGCTATAAGCGGCTCAAGTGTAATGGTACTGGTGGTACCATTATGGTGAAAGATCGCACTAGAACTTCGTGGGTGAAGTGGTTAAAAAAGCGGTATATTATACAACAATGGTGAAAAGAGTGAAAAGGTTTGAGGCGCAAGGTCCATTTCTTAGGCTAGTTTTAGGTTGGTTAAGCTTCAAGGTTATTGAAGTGGCAAGGGGTTGGCCCTATGTGGGAGACAAAGGTAGGACCACTGGGGTTAGGAGACCTGTTGGAAAAAGCTGGAGAGGTAGCGCTTACCCATTGTAGAGATGGTAGATCAGCATACTCACTTTAATTATGCCACACATGCCCAGAACGAAGGAACAATGCCTAAACGCACGCGCCCATCACCGGCACTACGCGTCAGTACGCACGCGCCAGTCACCGGCGCTATGCGTTAGTACCAACGCTCTCGCGAGACGCATGCGCCGTAACACTGACCGGCCGCGCATGCGCTCTACTCCCCATACGAACCACGCATGCGCAGAGAGTGCCCACTACATCGCGCACTAGCGCGAAGCAACCGGCACACACCTGAGCGCGATTATGACTCGAGACTTCGAGTCTTTCCACCATTCCTTCCTTCTCCAGGTGCCCTCACTTATCCAATCAGTATCAGTATAAAAACCGGCAAAACCAGTCATTCCCTACCGGTTCTGCGAAGGAGGCACAACAGGTCCAACGCCGGTGCTGGCCAGAAATCATGTGAGTATGCTGATCTACCATCTCTACAATGGGTAAGCGCTACCTCTCCAGCTTTTTCCAACAGGTCTCCTAACCCCAGTGGTCCTACCTTTGTCTCCCACATAGGGCCAACTCCTTGCCACTTCAATAACCTTGAAGCTTAACCAACCTAAAACTAGCGTAAGAAATGGACCTTGCGCCTCAAACCTTTTCACTCTTTTCACCATTGTTGTATAATATACCGCTTTTTTAACCACTTCACCCACGAAGTTCTAGTGCGATCTTTCACCATAATGGTACCACCAGTACCATTACACTTGAGCCGCTTATAGCCTGCACCCCATCGCTATTTAGCCGGCTGTCATAACTGATGATAAATATCTCCTAGTGACTCTTTTCTCCCATGTATGTTTTGTCTTTGTCATTTCATGTTATTTGTACAGGTGATCTTGAGAAGGGGATCCCCCTCTCACAGTTAGATACACTTTAGGGCGTGTAGACACATAGACTACACTACACACCCCCTAATTTTAACTACACACACATTTTATTTGTCCTGAAGAAAGCCAGAATATTGATAAGGCACTGGTTGAAACATGTTGACACACTAAGGACGTAGGAGGTCGTAACCCGCCTCTAACGTCCCACAGCCTTATTTTTAACCGCTGACGGAGGCCCATTTAATAAAGTGTCCTCACCCTCTGGGACCCCCGCCAAGCCGTTTTAAACTCACGAACTTATCACCCTTCACCGCACACACAGTGACATACCTGCTCCGCTGTAATCAGGCGTCGTAGCACACCCGGGACACGCTAGGTGTCACTGGGTGGGCCCGATGATGAAGCATGCCACCAACTAGGTTGGTGGGTGAGGGCTTTCTAAAGACACCCAACAGGTGCCACCACCAATTGAAAAAACAATACTGGGTCACCATGATGGTTATAATATTAATGTCATGCTATCCCCATTCCTAGCTAGTCTCTTTTTGATTTATTGACATATAAACCGGGGATCTGGACTAGCTATCTGGTCCTCTCTCTCCCTCTTGATACTCGCACTTATTGGCAGCGCGCAGCTGTGAGAGAATACACGACCATGGCCGAAAACCATGGCTTGACCTTCTCTGAGAGTGACTTTGCAGATATACTATCTGACCCGTCATTCCAAACGGATTTTAATATCTCTAGCACTATCGCACAGACCACTGATTGGGAGACCTTAACAGAGAAAAAGCGCAACAGGATACGCACCATCCTCCATGGGACAATCCTGGCCCAATACCTCAGAACTAACTCGGCTCCAAGGGGGCTTCTAGTATCCAACGCACCCAGGATCTTCCTTGATGACCCCACGTTCAGGAAGGACTGGGCCCAGATCGCTTGGCACTGCACCAGGGACTGGATGATACTTATCCTAAAAACAGCCAAACGCCTGTCAGATACACTATCCATTGAAATCGAAGAAACAGAAAGACACTTCAAAGCCACTATTACATCATTCAAGAAAAAACTTGATGACCAGAACAGAGAGATAAATGAGTACAAGGACTACTTGACCCAGGCTAAATTCAAAAAATTTGAAAAAGATCTCAAAAAGTTCTCCTATGCTAAAGTATACCCATACTCAGAGGAGAACTACACCCCGCCTTTCAAGAAGACTAATATACCCAACTCCTCAGGTGATGACAGTTCCGTCTCCAGTGACTCCAGTAGTGGATCACAAAAACGGGGAGGAAGAGGACGTAGAGGACAACGTTGGCCTAACAACTGGCAAGGAGGACAACCAAACCAATTTTATGGTTTCCCACCAAACTTAGGCCACATGCAGAATCCCTACTTTGGTTTCCCCAACATGCACCCCCAAGGACCTATGCCGCTTTTTGCAGGCAACCAGGGCACCAACTTTCCTTTTTTAGGACGGGGCCACAGGACACGGGGCCGCAGAAGATCAACCCAGCACAACAACGCACAGGTACACTGGGCAGAAGAAGAAAACCCTGTGAGTTCCAACACACGTCAGAAGACAAAAGAGGCAACACCAGGAACGAGCAAGTAGCTAACCCTACCACCCAACCGTCACTGGTATTCAACCTATCCAGTACCCCATTATCCACAAAGGAACAGTCAGTCTTGGAAAGGGGTTTGTCATTCGTGCCAACTACCAGACTTGACAAATTTAAATTACATGCGGAATTAGCACAATTCTTTAGAAAACTGAAATTAAAGTCTTTATTTGAAAAGTCAACCCCCGACTCTACCCAAACTGACGAGAACCCTAATATCACAGGTCTCAGAGTCAAATCCACCTTCGTCCCTCCACCCTCCACCATCCCTGCAGAGATCACCACTTTTGAACAGGCAGTATACCATGACATTGAGAACCTCAATCCAACCAACCACTACAACAACCTGTCATGGGAGGACAGACAAACCATACAACGCCTCCAAAACAACCCCACACTAGTAATCAAACCAGCAGACAAAGGGGGAGGCATCGTACTACTGGACAAAACAGACTACGATACAGAATGTCGCAGACTACACAGCGACAACCGGAATTACCGCAGACTTGAGCAAGACCCAACAGAACGGCTGCGCACGACTGTACATACCCTTGTCAAAAGGGCAGCAGAAGAGGAACACATCTCTAAGCAGGAGGCCGAATACCTTTGCCCTGAGCACACCAGAACGCCATACTTCTACACAGTACCCAAGGTACACAAAGGGGTGATCCCTCCCCCTGGCAGACCGATTGTATCGGGTATCAATTCCGTACTAGAGCCACTCTCTAGATACTGTGACTTCTTTCTGAACCCTCTGGTACAGAAAACCCCCACCTACATTAAGGACACCAAACACCTGTTACAAGTAATCAACAACATCACCTTTGATCCCGATACCCAATTATTGGTAGGACTGGATGTGGAAAGCCTGTACACCAGTCTCCCACAAGATGCCACCCTGCAGGTACTGCATGACATCCTGGAAGAATCCCCCTGGCCTTACCATACACCGAGGAGCTTCGTACTGGCATGTGCAGCCCTCGCCCTCAAAGAAAACTATTTCGAGTACGATGGCACCTTCTACCTGCAAACGAATGGAACTTCCATGGGCAGTGTTTTCGCGCCAAGTGTGGCTGGACTATATGTACACCACTTCGAAAGCACCAACATCGCTGTGGAATCCAATCCGTTCAGACACCATATACTGAAATGGCATAGGTATATCGACGATATACTGGTCATCTGGCAAGGCTCACGGCTTGAACTGTATAACTTCCTAAACTGGCTCAACAGCAGAGACCCATATCTCAATTTCACCAGCACAGCCAGCAACCATCAACTCCCTTTTCTAGACCTGGAAATAACAGCCAAAGGTGGAACCCTAGCAACCACCACTTACTACAAACCTACAGCGAGGAACTCATTGCTTCACTACACCAGCTTCCACCCCGTCCTCTTAAAGAAAACTTACCCTTTGGCCAGTTCCTTCGGATCAGAAGAAACTGTTCGAATGTGAATGATTATAAATCACA
This sequence comes from Lissotriton vulgaris, assembly GCF_964263255.1. NCBI lineage: Eukaryota > Metazoa > Chordata > Amphibia > Caudata > Salamandridae > Lissotriton > Lissotriton vulgaris. The sequence continues at coordinate 1,884,406,259 of NC_141691.1, read as the reverse complement.
ATCAGCGGACCTAGCCACCAGACTAGAAAACCGCCGTTACCCAAAGGCTATCATCAAGAAAACCCAGAAGAGGGCCAGAAACCAAAACCGTGAAGCTCTACTTGAAGACATCACCAAAGAAGATGAGGAACAACCCACAACTTGTGTCACCACTTACAATACTGCCTCCAATGAGGTTGCAAAAATCATCAAAAAACATTGGAGAATCATTAATTCAGGACAAAGGAAATGGGAACTACCAAGGTTTGCTTACAAAAGGTGCCACAACCTGCGAGACCAACTAGTCAGCACCCGACCTAAACCACCACCAAAACCAACTGAGAACACTATACTCAACGCATGGGAAATGCCCAAAGTAACAGGACACTACCCCTGCAACGACTGCAGTGTTTGCCACCTTACATCCCACACTAAAACTCTGACCCTGGAAGCCAATAAAATCTGGTCCCAAAGGAGCCACACCAATTGTAATTCACGGAATGTGATTTACTTACTCACATGCACGTGTGGCCTCAGATATGTGGGCATGACCACGCGCAAAGTCAGAACCAGGATAACTGAACATCGCAGTACGATGCGATGCAAGAAAAACATCAGCAAATTGACTAACCATTTCATCACCCACTGTCACACACCCAATGACTTTACTTGGACAGTCATTGAGCAAATCCCTGAAAGCCCCATCAATAATGACAAAAAACTGCTAAACAAAGAGCAAAGATGGATATACCGTCTGTCCACAGCTACAGATGGTCTGAACGATGCCATCCCCTGGAATTCCTTGACCTACTTATGAACTTAAGGTTGCCTGCTCTTATGAGCACTGCCCGAGCCTTACACTCCTGAATATTGGGTAGTTTTGCGCCCCTTTTTTCCATCTATAATGCACCCCCTTGAGACAATCAGCCTTTCAGATCAGCCAGGCATCTCCACCTATTAGCACTGAATAGTGGGTAGATTAGCGCCCCTTTGCCTTGAACCCCCTAGACATTACCACCTTTGAGCACAGAATAGTGGTTATTTTTGCGCCCCTCTACCTTGAACCCCCTTGGCATTACCAGTCTTTTGATAGCCTGGCATCTTAACTTTCAACACTTTAATTATGCCACACATGCCCAGAACGAAGGAACAATGCCTAAACGCACGCGCCCTTCACCGGCACTACGCGTCAGTACGCACGCGCCAGTCACCGGCGCTATGCGTTAGTACCAACGCTCTCGCTAGACGCATGCACGGTAACACTGACCGGCCGCGCATGCGCTCTACTCCCCATACGAACCGCGCATGCGCAGAGAGTGCCCACTACATCGGGCACTAGCGCGAAGCAACCGGCACACACCTGAGCGCGATTATGACTCGAGATTTCGAGTCTTTCCACCATTCCTTCCTTCTCCAGGTGCCCTCACTTATCCAATCAGTATCAGTATAAAAACCGGCAACACCAGTCATTCCCTACCGGTTCTGCGAAGGAGGCACAACAGGTCCAACGCCGGTGCTGGCCAGAAATCCTGTGAGTATGCTGATCTACCATCTCTACAATGGGTAAGCGCTACCTCTCCAGCTTTTTCCAACAGGTCTCCTAAACCAAGTGGTCCTACCTTTGTCTCCCACATAGGGCCAACCCCTTGCCACTTCAATAACCTTGAAGCTTAACCAACCTAAAACTAGCGTAAGAAATGGACCTTGCGCCTCAAACCTTTTCACTCTTTTCACCATTGTTGTATAATATACCGCTTTTTTAACCACTTCACCCACGAAGTTCTAGTGCGATCTTTCACCATAATGGTACCACCAGTACCATTACACTTGAGCCGCTTATAGCCTGCACCCCATTGCTATTTAGCCGACTGTCATAACTGATGATAAATATCTCCTAGTGACTCTTTTCTCCCATGTATGTTTTGTCTTTGTCATTTCATGTTATTTGTACAGGTGATCTTAAGAAGGGAATCCCCCTCTCACAGTTAGATACACTTTAGGGCATGTAGACACATAGACTACACTACACACCCCCTAATTTTAACTACACACACATTTTATTTGTCCTGAAGAAAGCCAGAATATTGATAAGGCACTGGCTGAAACATGTTGACACACTAAGGACGTAGGAGGTCGTAACCCGCCTCTAACGTCCCACAGCCTTATTTGTAACCGCTGACGGAGGCCCATTTAATAAAGTGTCCTCACCCTCTGGGACCCCCGCCAAGCCATTTTAAACTCACGAACTTATCACCCTTCACCGCACACACAGTGACATACCTGCTCCGCTGTAATCAGTCGTCGTAGCACACCCGGGACACGCTAGGTGTCACTGGGTGGGCCCGATGATGAAGCATGCCACCAACTAGGTTGGTGGGTGAGGGCTTTCTAAAGACACCCAACAGGTGCCACCACCAATTGACAAAACAATACTGAGTCACCATGATGGTTATAATATTAATGTCATGCTATCCCCATTCCTAGCTAGTCTCTTTTTGATTTATTGACATATAAACCGGGGATCTGGACTAGCTATCTGGTCCTCTCTCTCCCTCTTGATACTCGCACGTAAAAATTACTATACCCACTCCAATGAGTGTAAAAGTGGGGAAAATGTTGCATAGCGGGTGAGAATAATTTACTATTCCAACACCAACAAGTGTAATAGTAGGGAAAGTGTTGAATAGCATACGGGAATAACTTAGTATACCCACTCCTGCAATATAATTAAAATTAATTAATTAATAAAAACGTATTCACCTCCCACCATTTTTCCCTATAAACGTCACCTCCAATAATGTAAAATATTAATCAATTAACAATTAGCCAATGACAATTAACAATAAAATGAATAACCATCATATATAAATTAATTCACAGAATTAACACTATTAAATAACTTTTAACAAATATTATATAAAAAAAAGATTTAAAATTAAATTACTTCACAGCCTACTCCCCCTATCAACGCTCAATCTGCTCCTAAAAAAGGTACACAATTAACATATTAACAAATTAATTATTATTAATTAATATCTGATTAATTACCAATTAATAATTTTTTAACACAATGAACATAATTAATTATTACCTTTTATTAATCAATGAATATATGAGTAAAAATTCATTAATTAACTTAATTACCAATATAAGTAATTTAATATTACGGGGTCCATTAGGATGGCGGGCGGATTTAGTCCGCCCGCCACCCGATCGGTCATTGGGACCGCCCGCCATAAGGGCGGGGGTACCGTGGGGGGTATTAGGATGCGCCTCCCACTGTGGCGGGCGCATCCTGCATTTTTAGCATTGTGGCGGGCGGTGCTCTCAGCACCGCCCGCCACAATGCTAAAAATGCACGAATGCATTTGCATTAACAAAGCGGCAGGCACCGCGCGGTGCCTGCCGCTTTGTTAATGTAAATGCAGGGGGGTACCGCAGATAGCACCCGTGGGCATCCCCCACCTCTCCTTCACTCCGGGGGCCCGCAAGGGGCCCCCGAAGTGAAGACCGCATGCCTTTCTGTGGCGGCATCGCCGCCGCGGAAAGGCATCTGTTCTGGCCCATCCTAATATGGCTGGCGGTGTCTAATAGACACCGCCACCATGTTAGACATTTTCCGCCCTGGTCGCCTTGCGATTGGGGCGGAAAAGGAACGGACGGTGTTTCCGTCCGCCGCGGTCCCCCCCGCCATACTAATATGGCGGGGGCATTTAGGTGAGGATGGCGGGCGGATTGCCCCCGCCAGGCCGGCGGTGGCTGCTGCCAGCTTGGAGGGGGCAATCCGCCCGCCATCCAAATGGGCCCCTAAATTCCTAAATAATAAAATAATAAAATAATTACTTAATTTCAATTAAATTACTTCCCACCCTATTTGCCTGTAAACCCACACCTGTTACAGAATTAAATTACACAAATATGAATGTACATATAATTAATTAATTCTAAATAAATATAAAAAAATATATTATAATTAAATTCCTTCCCACCCTATTTCCCTATAAACCCACAACCCACCACGGAAGTAAAATACGCAAAAATTATGTAACATAAAATCAATACCTTTAAATATATGGAAAACGATATTTCTTAGCTCAAATTCAATATTCTACACAACTATATTTTTGGGAATGCGATATTCTGTCCTCTCAATATTTTGTCCTCTCGATATTTAAAATTCAATATTTTGGGTGTTTACCACTAAAGAGAGTCCCTATGGCTGCAGCATACATTGTGCCACCTAAGGGCTGCGTGAAATGGTGCAGACAAAAGTGAAAACACAACATGGCACATAACATGGCAAACAACCTGTGTGCCATGCCTACATAGACTGCATGCAATATAAGTAAGTCACCCCTATATCAGGCCTTACAGCCCTAAGGCAGGGTGCATTATATTACATGTGAGGTGATATCGTCATGAGCAGATATGCCCCTCTGCTGTCTAGTTCAATTGTTAGATAGATAGTACAAGTGAGCAGGGAAGGCATCTTAAGTAGATGTACTGGGCACTGATCATTAAGAGTTCCGGAGCTACATGATGGCTTCACTAAAACCTATGGCGCTTGGTATCAAACACCTTGGGGGTCATTAGTATAGCGGGCGGACTTTGTCCGCCCGCCATACCCCCGGGAAATAGGACCGCCCGCTGAGGGTGCGGCGGAACCGCACATCCCATTAGGATGCGTCCACCACACTGGCGGGCGCATCCCGCATTTGTAACATTGCGGCAGGCGGTGCTAAAAGCACCACCCGCCGTAATGCCACAAAAGCAAGTTGTGCCTTTCAATGCACAACGTGACAAGCACCGCGCGGTGCCTGACACGTTGTACATTGAAATGCAGGGGGGTACCATAGGTAACCCCCATGTGCACCCACCACCCCCCGAATCCCTGGGGCCCTCTACGGGCACCCAATTGCCAAAACCGCCTGAAGGCATGTCCCGATTACATGCTAATATGGATGGCGGTGTCTCCCAGACACCGCCACCCTGTTAGCAGCTATTCCGCCCGGTCGACTCTTCCACCGGGTGGAAAACCGGAGGACGGTCTTTCCGTCCACCGGGGTCCACCCTGCCATGATAATGTGGCCGGGGGAATTCTAAGCGGGTGGAGGTTTTTAGCTGGCAGATCCACCCGCTATACTAATGACCCCCCCTAGTCTTCATTAATCCATACTGATGCCAGTAGTGGATTTATTAAAACAATTACCCAGAGGTCACCTTAGAGGTTCTCCCTGAAAACCTACCTGCCTCTTAGTGTGCTGGCTGACTGCTATGTTCCAACCTGCCACCACAGATGAGTATGTGAGCCACTGGAGGTGAGAGCTCACGTTCTCAGAGGTTAAAAAAAACAATGCCTGCTCTGGCTGTAGGTGTTTACACCTCCTCCAGCAGGATGGCTAGTGAACCTGCATACCAAGGCCAGAGTCTTCAAAGCCTCTGGCGGCCTTTGATATGTGACCCTGGCTTCCCCCAGACCTAGGGGATGCCACCCACTGCCCTGAGGCCCACTTTTCTCCAGGACAGGTGGGAAATTAGCTATGCTAGGAGACATGGTGCACTAACAGGCCAGTCACCCCCCTCAGGGATGCCTGATCTGGCTTATGAAAGAAGGGTTCTACCATTTTGATTTTGGTGGAAAGAGGGATTCTGGGACAGAGTTATGTCTGCTCCCCACAGGAAGTGGTCATATACGGGGTTTAGTGACCTCAAGGATAAGTAGCCCATTGGCTACTACCCTTCATTCCCCTTAATGCCCCTAAATTGAGTATTTATGTGGACCTCTCAGACTCAGATTCGTCCGAGTGAAGAAAGAAGAGGACAAAGAAGAGCTGAAGAAGCAAGAAATGTAGACTGCTGGTGGACCTTGGCCCCAAACTTTTGTGTCCTATCTGCTCCTGTCCCGAAAATTGCGAGAATTCGACTTGTCCTGCACCTGTGCATTCTCAAAAAGCATTGGAGGACCTTCAGCACCTTGCTAGGCTGTCAGCATCTCCCTTGAAGAGCCACTTCCCTGCAGACTGCAGACACTGACCCCAACATCCAGTTCCCCGTTCTGCTGACTACCGGATCCACCAATGCAGCAGGCTCCCAAGAAGAGGTCAACAATGCTCCAAGAACTCGGATTTGTCTCCCCACCAAGTGAGAAGACACCAGGACTAATTGGAGCGGCCCTGCACCAATAACCGGGGTACCAGACCCCTTGCAGCAACAAAGGCTTGTTTGGGTCCAATCCAGACGCCGGTGCCGCAGAAGTGAGCAGCCAACAATGGACATCAGCATCACAATGGACACTCAGAGAATGGCCCAACTGTCCTGATCTGCCCCCTTTGCAGTTATCACCAAGAACCTAGGGTGTCTTTGACATCACGGGCAACAGCCAACCTAAACCCTCTGCATCCAAGACCTCGACCTGGGTCCACAACAACCGATAGTGCTCCCCTGCTCCCAGGGTGTGCATGAACTGAGCCTCCGATTGGGAGCTCTCACACTTGCCCTCAAGTCCCCCTCTGCAGCCTGTTTCTAGGTGCCCCCCTCTTTTCCTACAGTGTAGCATGCATGGCTACCAATCTGTCAAGCACCTCTGTATTTGAACACTCCAGAACATGTAAAATTGAACTGCTGGTTGTACTTTGGACCTTGGCCCCTTTGCACCTTAAGTCCTAAAATGGACCCCAAGGCTTTTTGCAAATACCTGTTGTTAGAAACGGGAGTCTCTAATTGGCAGAGGTAGGTACCTTTGTCCAAATAAGGACCCTTGATTCTAGTCAGGGTAAGGGGTATACACTTCTAAAATAACCCCTGCTCATCCCCTTGGTAGCTTGGCACACGCAGACAGGCTTATCTCAGAGGATGTATGTAAAGCATTTGTGAACACATAGAGTGATACAGTGAAAACACTACAAATGGACACCACACCAGTTTAGAAAAATAAGTAATATTGATCTAAAACAAACAAGACCAAAACGACAAAAATCCACAAAACAGTAATAAAAATATGATTTTCAAATGGTAGACATAGTTCAGTTCTAAGCAAATTGCAGATGCAAAACTTTTCACACAAAGTACCCTGGATGCATCTCGCACACAAACGAAAAGGGTTGCAGGGAAGGCGATACGTTGGTTCCTTTACACTCAGGGAAGGTGATTTGTTGGTTCCTTGCTCTGGCGGAGGTGATGTGTCGGTTCCTTAGTGCTGCGCAGGGGAGGTGATGCATTAGTGCCTTACTGGAAAAGAGGTTATGCGTCGGTTTCTTATTGCGTGAGGAGGTGATGCGTCGGTTTCTTACTACTTTCCACAGCGATGCAACAGACTTAGCACCTCGATGCGACGTGACAATCCGGGACGATGCGTGGGTTCTTGCAGCCGATCAGCAGGGCTTGCGGCAGAATCGGTGCAGTGATCTCGGATTTCAGTGCACTTGTTCCGGTCTCTGGAGATTTCTCGAGTTGCGGGCAGGCGCTGCAACGATTTCTTCAGTGATGCGTCTCATTGTTGCATTGCTTTTCCGGCTCCCAGCTGCAAACAGCCTCCAGAGGTCCAAAACAACAGCAGGCACCTATTAGCAGGTCAGAACTCCCAGCCAGGAAGTTCAAGGGAGCTGGTGGTGAAGTATTTGTGTCCCTGAGACTTCAGAACAAGATGGAAAGCTCAGTTTCAAACCCTTGAGATCTTCCTCAAGCAGGGCACACAGCAAAAATCAAAGTCCTTTTCCTTTTCCTTGGCAGAAAGTAGCCACTGCAGGCCAAGACAGCCGCAGACAGCAAGTAGCACAAGTGCAGTATTCCTCCTCAGTTTCTTAATATCTTCCTCTTGATTCAAAGATGTGATCTTTGAAGTCTTTTCTATACCTGAGATTTCCAACAGGAGGCAAGCTCTACTTCAAGCCATTGGAGAAAACTCCAACAGCAGGATGATGAAAGTACAGACCAGTCCTTTCCCTACCCAAGACAGAAGCAACTAAATATGGGCGTAGTTCGCGAAGTAGCGCTACGCGAAGCTACGCGAAGTGCACTTCGCACTACGCGAAATTCACGTATCACTACGCGAGCTACGTAGTAGCATGTTCGCAATGTGCAAGATGCGTTTTCGATGATTGCACAGTGCGGACAAGCATCCGGCACTGTGCAATCATTGAAAACGGCATCTTGCACAGTGCGAGCTGTAGTTTTCTGCTGCTCGAGTAGATTTTTACTCGAGCGGCAGCTTTCTCAACGCAAACTGGTAGTTTCTCATCGCGAGCGGTTGCGAGCATGCGCAACCACTCGTAATGAGAAACCTGACCTCCCCACGTTGAGAATCTCGCCGGGATGTCATTTTGCTTGCTCGCGGTCGCGAACATGACGTTGAGGACCGGGAACAAGCAAAAAATGACCGCTGCACTACGCTACGCTGCACTACGCCTGTTCGCACTGTGCTACGTGCAGCTCACGCATTGCGAAGTTGCACAAACTTCGCAAACTACGCGAGCGTAGCGTAGTGCTTCGCCCAGGGTTAGAAGCAACTAATGCAAACCAACCCCAACAGCACACAGCATAGGGGAAGTACTCCTCCTCCAGCTTTCCTGGTCCTTCTTCCTGGCAGGTTCCATAGTTCAGCAGTGATTTAAAAGTCTGGGGTCTGGGCCCCTCTTTTTGTACAGTAAATCTCTTTGTTCTCTCCTGGCCCAGGGCTCCGAGCCCGGGCAAACCAGATCTGGGGGGCACTTTGCAACTGCACAACAAGCTCCATTGCCAGCCTGGTTCCAAACACACGCCACAGGGGGTTGGAGCCATCATTGTGGAAGGCAGGCGCAGCCCTTTTCAGGTGCAGGTGCGACTCCTCCCACCGCTCCAAATCCAGACAAGGCCTAATAAGCCTAGCGCTGACTAATCCAGACTCTCTGGAGCCACAGCACATACACAGCCCCTGTCACTCCAAATCCAGACAGTCAACACACATCCTAGCAGAGGCACACTGGATGGCTAAGAAAGAAATTAATTACTTTCTAAAAGTGGTGTTTTCAAACACAGAATGTAAAAATGTCCTTACTAAAAGAAGCATTTTAAAATTCTGAGTTCAGGCATACTAAACTTTATATTCCTATCTGGTTCCCAGGGGCAGTTATGCTTATAAGATGTTATAAGCAAACTCCCCCTTCTATCCTATAGGAACAGATAGCCTTACAATAGTGAAACACGAAATTGGCAGTATTTCACTATCAAGACATGCCATGCACATCAGGGCATGTCCTACCTTTCACATTTACTGCACCCTGCCCACAGGTGCACCTTGGGATTACCTTTGGGGTGACTAACATGTAAGAAAAGGGAAGGTTAGGGCCCGGCAAGTGGGTGCCAAGTCGACATGGCAGTACTAGACTGCAGGATGCAAAGATAGTCGCGATGTTCCTAAAGACAGGGGAAGGTGTTGGTACAGTCTGTAGTGCAAGTGGATTAGAACAGGGTAGCCTGGTGGTCACCCTGGGAATCCATTTTGTTGGATTTAATGCCCTCACACACCCTTTCAGGTGTCATGCTTCATCATTTGGGCCTGCTCCTCGTTGGGTCGGCGGTGCAATACCCAACGGGCAACACCTCATAGAGGGGCTCTTTGGCGGAGATCTTTTTCCAACTGCCGTATAGATGAAGTGCGGGTATGGGGCCAGGATTCAGGGTAGACGTAGCTAAGTGAGATAAAATAAAGCTAGTGGTACCAGAGACACTTTATTCAGGAGGGCCACTGCTTTAGTTAAAAACGATTTCCTAGAGGAGAGTAGTGGAAAGTGATGTTTCCCACTCTCTTCTGGAATGTGTTAGAGTCCGGTCGACATGTTTCTCGCTACTCTAAAATTTATTGAGCGATTCTTCAGGACCAGGGGGACTAATTTAGCAAGTATCTAAGAGTATATGTAACTGTCTACACTATTGTCACAAGGTATGTTGTATGTAAGCTCATATGGCTACCATCCTAGTGGGTGAAAAAAAGGGGGACTATATTACCCTTCTTCAGGTTGCGATTGTTAATACCTATTGGAGGCAAAAAGAAGGGATGAAGAAACATATCGCGAACAAGTTATAACACATTGCATTACAGACTGTGATACTTGTGTGTAACGCATGCTGTGATTCATGCGTGGCGCAGCATAGTTACACAAGTGTGTCAAGCACTCTCAACAGTGGGAATTCAGTGGGAGTGACGTGTGAAGAATAAAAATAAAAACAAAATCTTGTGTTAAAAAGAAAATACCAATTTGGTATTTGTTGCACGCAGTTATTCATGACTCACCTAAGGTTAAAAACAATCAGACAACAACAGTGTCCAGCGGGTAAAGCTTCAGGAGTTCTTCCACCACAATGCTATATATAGGGGGAAAGATCTCAGTAGTATTTACAAAGACAATAGTAGCCTAGTGATGTTAACAATCTAAGGTCAATGAAATACATAAATACATACAGGCTTATTTTGCAGTAGTACTCAAAGATTGTGTGTTGCTGCCAGGCATGTTCAACATAGGAAAATGTGTTCAGGACTAAGAGTGTTTTGAGGGGTGATGTTGTAGGTCAGAAATGGGGTAGGTGGTAGGTAACTCCATTAGGTAGAATGATTATGCAGGTTATGGAACAGATGGAGTATTTCTTGTCATAGTTAAAATAAGGCTCTGTCTGTTGTGGTTTCCAACCCAGGGGCATTGTCTCTGTGTGTGTCTAAAAGAAACTGCCCCAAAAAATAATGTCTGGCGTATGTCCCTTGGTGGACATTTGAGCATTCTGTGTTTACAGAAGGGTTTCAACCGGGTCCCGCTCAAGCAAGGGAGTATGTTCATGATCGGGTTCAGTAACCAAATTGCAAACCCGGAATCCGTTGTATTTAATAGTTAAAATTCGGGTGCATAATCCCGCTCGGATTCTTCTATAAATAGACAAACAAGCGCCCGCCCGTTTAAATTAACAATGCGGAAATTGGCGGAACCTGTTGTCTACTTGGTTACTGCGGTAAACTTTCCGCTCGAGTTCCTCTTTAAACAAACGTCCGCCCGTGTAAAATATACACGCGGGCGCGCTGTTGTTGTAACGCTGTTGTATTAACGATCGGGTACGACCGCGGGTGTGTACATGCTGCTAATCTCTCTTTCAGGGTTTTTGCTCTATGTCGTGTTTGGCAAGAAGGTCGGCCGGCACGTTCTCATAACGCGCATCTATTTGAATAACACGGAGTGAGCCTTAGAATCACGGCCAGTCATCATTGTGTGTTAATTTTAAAAAAGGGGAGCGCATTCCATGTCACTTACTTGATGAATGCCTGAGCTCTGTGTCAAGCACCTACCCATCGCCGCTGGAACCAGGTGGAGGCAGTGGGAGGGGTTGGAATTGTTTTTAAGGGAAGTTAACGTGGACCCCATTGGTTAGCAGTAATGGCAGCCATCTTGTAGTGGATGATGGTTACTATATGTTTATACACAGAAACTACTAGGTGCCTGTACGATTAGGTATCTGTGTGTATATTGAAAGGGAACCTACAATGTTGGGCATGAACCTCACATTAATATAATAATTATTAAAAAAAATAATTAATTATTACGGGTAAGTTCAGAGCAGTGCCAATATTAATCTGTTAGTTTTGCCATATTATCGCACTGCAGTCAGGGGAATTAATCGTTTTTTTCTACCTTGTGTTGGCATGTAGACCAGACAGAAAGAATAAAGCTATCTTTCTGAGTTTTGCATTAAATGCTTATATCTGTACTGGAAAATTATATTCATAAAATATCAGCCATTTTGGAATGGTTTCAAACTATTTGTGTCTTAGATCTCCTAACGGAGTGGATATCTTTAGGATATATAGGGGGATATGTGATTGGGGTAGTTTAGTGCCAAGACTATTATCTCAATTCTTGAGGGAGCAGTATATGGTTGAATCAGTATAGTGTAGGTGGTGTATTCACTATAATGGTCATTTCAGAGGCTTGCCCAGGGTATATCTTCGTTTAGGCCCTTGCTGTTGGAGGACAATCTGTGAATCCAACGTTGTTCTTTGTAGAACAGTCCTTCCTTAGATGTCTGGGGACTGGCTTCGAGGACAAGCCATTGAAGAGAGTCAGCTGTATGTTGCATTTCTAGGAAATGCTTGCACATTTTGGTGTTACTCTTTTTACACCTGAAATTGCTTCGGTGTTCGGATATCCTGGTCTTTACATTGCGTGTTGTCATGCCTTTATAATATAGGTTACACAGACATATGATCAGGTAAATACAGTTCGAGCTATTGCAATTTGTGTGGCCTCTCATTTCCCACCTGAAGGTGTCAGATAAGGTGATAGATTTTTATTTTTTGGTGAGAGGGCACGCCGTGCAATTCCCACATGGGTAGTGTCCGATGACTGGTGGCAGGCCCCATAATGTTGCTTGCCGGTTGGGTTCATTTTTTGTCTTGGGTCTGGTATGGATAAGGATATCTTTCATGTTCCTTGACCTTTTAAAGGCAAACCTCGGTTGGTCTATGTTGAGGGTGCCAGTGTTTAGAATGGACCAGTGGCGTTTCACAATTTTCTTTATTTTGTTGGATATTGGTGTGAAAGTCGTCACACAAGTCATGGGTTGGGCAGTTGCAAGGTCTCTCTCTCTGGGTTCAATCAGACTCTCCCTATTGTTGTTCTGAGCTCTTTTAAAAATTATTTTTATGTCTCTGGTAGGATATCCTCTTTCCCTCAGTTTCCTTGAAAGGATAGCAGATTCAGTTCTATAATTGGCCATGGTGCTACCATTGCGCCGTATCCTGAGGAATTGCCCATACGGTAAGTTGGATCGTAGGGCTTTAGGATGGTGGCTTTGGTAGTGGAGCAAGCTATTGCAGTCAGTGCTTTTTTTGAATAAGGTAGTATTGAGGGAACCACCTTCCAAACATATCGTAAGATCAAGAAACGCTATATGATTATTTGAAACAGTCATGGTAAATGACAAATATGGATTAAGAGCATTCATCCATTCAAAAAACTCTTTGTACGAGTCTTCGCTGCCAGACCAGAAGATCAAGATGTCGTCTATATAACGTTTATATAGCTTTATGTTCTCATGGAAGGGGTTAGTTAGAGGCGCTATGTTGGTTTCTTCAAAATGTGCCATATACAGACATGCTACACTGGGGGCTACAGTGCTCCCCATGCAAGTTCCTTGTATTTGATGGTAATAGGTACCCTTGAATTCGAAATAGTTCTCAGTTAGGACCTTTTCTGCACATTCCATAATAAAGCTGATGGGCGTGGCAGACGTCCATTCAGTCTTTTCCAAAGCAGTGGCTATAACACCTAGGGAGGCCCTCTGTGGGATGTTGGGGTAGAGGGCCTCAACATCTAGGGTTATAAGGAAATCAATAGATCTGGTCTCATTGTAATCCTGTAGAAGGCGTAATAGATCTGTGGTATCCTGAATGTAGGAAGGTATTTGTTTTACAAGTGGCTGTAAGAAGTGGTCGCAAAATTTGGAAAGGGGTTCCAGTACTGAGTCTATCCCGGAAACGATAGGGCGACCCGGAACTGGAGTGACCCCTTTGTGTATCTTTGGCAACGTATAGAAATACGGAACTTTCGGGTTCTTTTTGACAAGAAATTCAGCCTCCTTCTTACTAAGCCAGCCCTGACATTCTGCTGACTCCACCATACTCACAATTGATAATGCGAGTCGTTCTGTAGGGTTTTGGTTAATGGCCTTGTAGTATTTTGTGTCATTGAGTTGTCTTTGACACTCTGTCTCATAATCTACAGTATCCATTAACACCGTGGCGCCACCCTTGTCTGCTTGTTTGATTGTTAGCAGAGGGTTGTTGGATAGAGCGTTGAGAATCGTTCTTTCTTCTCTCGACATATTGCTATATGCCGAGGTATTGGTTAATTTGTTGATGTCTCTCAAGACTGCTTGTTCATAAGTTAGAACTTCACTGGGTACCATGCCGCTATGAGGGGTAAAGGTAGAGGCGTTGTGTAATCCTGAGACCTCTATGGGTTCTTGTGGTTTCCCATCAAAAAATGCCTGAAGTCTTATTTTTCTGAAGAATTTTTGTAACTCCACTGTTTGGAGAAAGTCGTCAATCTTGGGTGTCGGGACAAAACCTAGCCCTTTTTGGGGGACCTTCTCTTGTTTCTCAGTTAGTTGGTGGGAGGAGAGGTTTACTACGAGACTCATTTCTTGCTCGTTTTGCTACGGGTGTCCATCCCTTGGGTGTCGTGTCCTCCCATTGCACCCGTTTGTCGGTCGCGTTCCCTCTCTTTCGCCCTCGCCCTCTGCCCCAACCTCTGTCTAAAAAAGGCTGGTTACCTTGGGGGGCTAAATGAGGGGGGTACTGTGGTCCAAAATATGGTATGGCTTGCGGGAACTGTGGATATTGCCACATCGGGTGTCCTGGGAATGGTAGTTGTGGGGGGGGGTATGTATATTGCCCCCTTCTCCCACCTCTTCCACCCCGTCGTGGGCGTGTCTGCCATTCATCCCCACTGGAATTGCTGTCACTATAGGACCCTCTTCTTGACGAATTGTCACTTGAATCAGAGAGGTATCCCCAGCCCGAAGGGGTGTAGTCTTTTTTAAGGTATGGGTATACTTTTTCCTTGTCAAAGCGGTCAATATCTTTTTGTAGCTTATTGACTTTTTGTTTCATCAGGTAATCCTTATGTTCACTTATTTCTTTATTGATTTCTGCCAATTTAGTTTTAAACCCTGGGTTGTTCCCATTTTTCAGTGTCGCCTCTAATGCCTGGATTTTTTCCAGCAGGGCGTCCTCCAGGCGTTTTGAAGTATTGACAATCAAGATCAATAAGTCATGTGTACACTTCCAGGATATCTGGGACCATTCCACCTTCAACTGGCCATCTTCCCAAAAAATCCTGGGAAAGTTTTTGACAATTAGTCCATTCGGAGCAATTTTGGCCTTGAATTATTCCGCCATTAAAGCGCCATGTAAGCTGATCCTTATCCACTCTCTTTTGAGATCAGAGAGTGTTTTCCAGTCAGCTGTATTGCTACCCGTTGCTGTGTCGTTGTCCATGTTTAAAATAGAGGGAGTCCTGAGGATAGCTGCGGCATCATCCTCACCAAAACGTAGTCCTTGTCCCTCCATTTTGAGTGGGGATGGACTGGGATGGGATGTTGTTCTGGGGATCCGAGCCTGGCTCACTGTTGCTAGGCAGGGAGGCTAGATAGGGGGACAGAGCTAATCTTACCCACCAAAGGAAAAACTCCTACGGGTGTGAACCGTGCTGAGAATTAGTATCAAAAGAGAGGAGTCTTGGGCTATTACTGCTCTTATCGGAGCAGAAGGTCCATACACGACGTGCCCAAATAACACAGGATGCAAAGATAGTCACGATGTTCCTAAAGACAGGGGAAGGTGTCGGTACAGTCTGTAGTGCAAGTGGATTAGAACAGGGTAGCCTGGTGGTCACCCTGGGAATCCATTTTGTTGGATTTAATGCCCTCACACACACTTTCAGGTGTCATGCTTCATCATTTGGGCCTGCTCCTCGTTGGGTCGGCGGTGCAATACCCAACGGGCAACACCTCATAGAGGGGCTCTTTGGCGGAGATCTTTTTCCAACTGCCGTGTAGATGAAGTGCGGGTATGGGGCCAGGATTCAGGGTTGACGTAGCTAAGTGAGATAAAATAAAGCTAGTGGTACCAGAGACACTTTATTCAGGAGGGCCACTGCTTTAGTTAAAAACGATTTCCTAGAGGAGAGTAGTGGAAAGTGATGTTTCCCACTCTCTTCTGGAATGTGTTAGAGTCCGGTCGACATGTTTCTCGCTACTCTAAAATTTATTGAGCGATTCTTCAGGACCAGGGGGACTAATTTAGCAAGTATCTAAGAGTATATGTAACTGTCTACACTATTGTCACAAGGTATGGTGTATGTAAGCTCATATGGCTACCATCCTAGTGGGTGAAAAAAAGGGGGACTATATTACCCTTCTTCAGGTTGCGATTGTTAATACCTATTGGAGGCAAAAAGAAGGGATAAAGAAACATATCGCGAACAAGTTATAACACATTGCATCACAGACAGTGATACTTGTGTGTAACGCATGCTGTGATTCATGCGTGGCGCAGCATAGTTACACAAGTGTGTCAAGCACTCTCAACAGTGGGAATTCAGTGGGAGTGACGTGTGAAGAATAAAAATAAAAACAAAATCTTGTATTAAAAAGAAAATACCAATTTGGTATTTGTTGCACGCAGTTATTCATGACTCACCTAAGGTTAAAAACAATCAGACAACAACAGTGTCCAGCGGGTAAAGCTTCAGGAGATCTTCCACCACAATGCTATATATAGGGGGAAAGATCTCAGTAGTATTTACAAAGACAATAGTAGCCTAGTGATGTTAACAATCTAAGGTCAATGAAATACATAAATACATACAGGCTTATTTTGCAGTAGTACTCAAAGATTGTGTGTTGCTGCCAGGCATGTTCAACATAAGAAAATGTGTTCAGGACTAAGAGTGTTTTGAGGGGTGATGTTGTAGGTCAGAAATGGGGTAGGTGGTAGGTAACTCCATTAGGTAGAATGATTATGCAGGTTATGGAACAGATGGAGTATTTCTTGTCATAGTTAAAATAAGGCTCTGTCTGTTGTGGTTTCCAACCCAGGGGCATTGTCTCTGTGTGTGTCTAAAAGAAACTGCCCCAAAAAATAATGTCTGGCGTATGTCCCTTGGTGGACATTTGAGCATTCTGTGTTTACAGAAGGGTTTCAACCGGGTCCCGCTCAAGCGAGGGAGTATGTTCATGATCGGGTTCAGTAACCAAATTGCAAACCCAGAATCCGTTGTATTTAATAGTTAAAATTCGGGTGCATAATCCCGCTCGGATTCTTCTATAAATAGACAAACAAGCGCCCGCCCGTTTAAATTAACAATGCGGAAATCGGCGGAACCTGTTGTCTACTTGGTTACTGCGGTAAACTTTCCGCTCGAGTTCCTCTTTAAACAAACGTCCGCCCGTGTAAAATATACATGCGGGCGAGCTGTTGTTGTAATGCTGTTGTATTAACGATCGGGTTCGACCGCGTGTGTACATGCTGCTAATCTCTCTTTCAGGGTTTTTGCTCTATGTCGTGTTTGGCAAGAAGGTCGGCCGGCACGTTCTCATAACGCGCATCTATTTGAATAACACGGAGTGAGCCTTAGAATCACGGCCAGTCATCACTGTGTGTTAATTTTAAAAAAGGGGAGCGCATTCCATGTCACTTACTTGATGAATGCCTGAGCTCCGTGTCAAGCACCCACCCATCGCCGCTGGAACCGGGTGGAGGCAGTGGGAGGGGTTGGAATTGTTTTTAAGGGAAGTTAACGTGGACCCCATTGGTTAGCAGTAATGGCAGCCATCTTGTAGTGGATGATGGTTACTATATGTTTATACACAGAAACTACTAGGTGCCTGTACGATTAGGTATCTGTGTGTATATTGAAAGGGAACCTACAATGTTGGGCATGAACCTCACATTAATATAATAATTATTAAAAAAAATAATTAATTATTACGGGTAAGTTCAGAGCAGTGCCAATATTAATCTGTTAGTTTTGCCATATTATCGCACTGCAGTCAGGGGAATTAATCGTTTTTTTCTACCTCGTGTTGGCATGTAGACCAGATAGAAAGAATAAAGCTATCTTTCTGAGTTTTGCAGTAAATGCTCATATCTGTACTGGAAAATTATATTCATAAAATATCAGCCATTTTGGAATGGTTTCAAACTATTTGTATCTTAGATATCCTAACGGAGTGGATATCTTTAGGATATATAGAGGGATATGTGATTGGGGTAGTTTAGTGCCAAGACTATTATCTCAATTCTTGAGGGAGCAGTATATGGTTGAATCAGTATAGTGTAGGTGGTGTATTCACTATAATGGTCATTTCAGAGGCTTGCCCAGGGTATATCTTCGTTTAGGCCCTTGCTGTTGGAGGACAATCTGT
Organism: Lissotriton vulgaris; assembly: GCF_964263255.1. NCBI lineage: Eukaryota > Metazoa > Chordata > Amphibia > Caudata > Salamandridae > Lissotriton > Lissotriton vulgaris. The sequence goes on along the minus strand of NC_141691.1, from coordinate 1,884,388,334 downwards.
GAATCCAACGTTGTTCTTTGTAGAACAGTCCTTCCTTAGATGTCTGGGGACTGGCTTCGAGGACAAGCCATTGAAGAGAGTCAGCTGTATGTTGCATTTCTAGGAAATGCTTGCCAATTTTGGTGTTACTCTTTTTACACCTGAAATTGCTTCGGTGTTCGGATATCCTGGTCTTTACATTGCGTGTTGTCATGCCTATATAATATAGGTTACACGGACATATGATCAGGTAAATACAGTTCGAGCTATTGCAATTTGTGTGGCCTCTCATTTCCCACCTGAAGGTGTCAGATAAGGTGATAGATTTGTATGTTTTGGTGAGAGGGCACGCCGTGCAATTCCCACATGGGTAGTGTCCGATGACTGGTGGCAGGCCCCATAATGTTGCTTGCCGGTTGGGTTCATTTTTTGTCTTGGGTCTGGTATGGATAAGGAATCTTTCATGTTCCTTGACCTTTTAAAGGCAAACCTCGGTTGGTCTATGTTGAGGGTGCCAGTGTTTAGAATGGACCAGTGGCGTTTCACAATTTTCTTTATTTTGTTGGATATTGGTGTGAAAGTTGTCACACAAGTCATGGGTTGGGCAGTTGCAAGGTCTCTCTCTCTGGGTTCAATCAGACTCTCCCTATTGTTGTTCTGAGCTCTTTTAAAACTTCTTTTTATGTCTCTGGTAGGATATCCTCTTTCCCTCAGTTTCCTTGAAAGGATAGCAGATTCAGTTCTATAATTGGCCATGGTGCTACAATTGCGCCGTATCCTGAGGAATTGCCCATATGGTAAGTTGGATCGTAGGGCTTTAGGATGGTGGCTTTGGTAGTGGAGCAAGCTATTGCGGTCAGTGCTTTTTTTGAATAAGGTAGTATTGAGGGAACCACCTTCCAAACATATCGTAAGATCAAGAAACGCTATATGATTATTTGAAACAGTCATGGTAAACGACAAATATGGATTAAGAGCATTCATCCATTCAAAAAACTCTTTGTACGAGTCTTCACTACCAGACCAGAAGATCAAGATGTCGTCTATATAACGTTTATATAGCTTTATGTTCTCATGGAAGGGGTTAGTTAGAGGCGCTATGTTGGTTTCTTCAAAATGTGCCATATACAGACATGCTACACTGGGGGCTACAGTGCTCCCCATGCAAGTTCCTTGTATTTGATGGTAATAGGTACCCTTGAATTCGAAATAGTTCTCAGTTAGGACCTTTTCTGCACATTCCATAATAAAGCTGATGGGCGTGGCAGACGTCCATTCAGTCTTTTCCAAAGCAGTGGCTATAACACCTAGGGAGGCCCTCTGTGGGATGTTGGTGTAGAGGGCCTCAACATCTAGGGTTATAAGGAAATCAATAGATCTGGTCTCATTGTAATCCTGTAGAAGGCGTAATAGATCTGTGGTATCCTGAATGTAGGAAGGTATTTGTTTTACAAGTGGCTGTAAGAAGTGGTCGCAAAATTTGGAAAGGGGTTCCAGTACTGAGTCTATCCCGGAAACGATAGGGCGACCCAGAACTGGAGTGACCCCTTTGTGTATCTTTGGCAACGTATAGAAATACGGAACTTTCGGGTTCTTTTTGACAAGAAATTCAGCCTCCTTCTTACTAAGCCAGCCCTGACATTCTGCTGACTCCACCATACTCACAATTGATAATGCGAGTCGTTCTGTAGGGTTTTGGTTAATGGCCTTGTAGTATTTTGTGTCATTGAGTTGTCTTTGACACTCTGTCTCATAATCTACAGTATCCATTAACACCGTGGCGCCACCCTTGTCGGCTTGTTTGATTGTTAGCAGAGGGTTGTTGGATAGAGCGTCGAGAATCGTTCTTTCTTCTCTCGACATATTGCTATATGCCGAGGTATTGGTTAATTTGTTGATGTCTCTCAAGACTGCTTGTTCATAAGTTAGAACTTCACTGGGTACCATGCCGCTATGAGGGGTAAAGGTAGAGGCGTTGTGTAATCCTGAGTCCTCTATGGGTTCTTGTGGTTTCCCATCAAAAAATGCCTGAAGTCTTATTTTTCTGAAGAATTTTTGTAACTCCACTCTTTGGAGAAAGTCGTCAATCTTGGGTGTCGGGACAAAACCTAGCCCTTTTTGGAGGACCTTCTCTTGTTTCTCAGTTAGTTGGTGGGAGGAGAGGTTTACTATGAGACTCATTTCTTGCTCATTTTGCTCCGGGTGTCCATCCCTTGGGTGTCGTGTCCTCCCATTGCACCCGTTTGTCGGTCGCGTTCCCTCTCTTTCGCCCTCGCCCTCTGCCCCAACCTCTGTCTAAAAAAGGCCGGTTACCTTGGGGGGCAAAATGAGGGGGGTACTGTGGTCCAAACTGTGGTATGGCCTGCGGGAACTGTGGATATTGCCACATCGGGTGTCCTGGGAATGGTAGTTGTGGGGGGGGGGTATGTATATTGCCCCCTTCTCCCACCTCTTCCACCCCGTCGTGGGCTTGTCTGCCATTCATCCCCACTGGAATTGCTGTCACTATAGGACCCTCTTCTTGACGAATTGTCACTTGAATCAGAGAGGTATCCCCAGCCCGAAGGGGTGTAGTCTTTTTTAAGGTATGGGTATACTTTTTCCTTGTCAAAGCGGTCAATATCTTTTTGTAGCTTATTGACTTTTTGTTTCATCAGGTAATCCTTATGTTCACTTATTTCTTTATTGATTTCTGCCAATTTAGTTTTAAACCCTGGGTTGTTCCCATTTTTCAGTGTCGCCTCTAATGCCTGGATTTTTTCCAGCAGGGCGTCCGCCAGGCGTTTTGAAGTATTGACAATCAAGATCAATAAGTCATGTGTACACTTCCAGGATATCTGGGACCATTCAACCTTCAACTGGCCATCTTCCCAAAAAATCCTGGGAAAGTTTTTGACAATTAGTCCATTCGGAGCAATTTTGGCCTTGAATTATTCCGCCATTAAAGCGCCATGTAAGCTAATCCTTATCCACTCTCTTTTGAGATCAGAGAGTGTTTTCCAGTCAGCTGTATTGCTACCCGTTGCTGTGTCGTTGTCCATGTTTAAAATAGAGGGAGTCCTGAGGATAGCTGCGGCATCATCCTCACCAAAACTTAGTCCTTGTCCCTCCATTTTGAGTGGGGATGGACTGGGATGGGATGTTGTTCTGGGGATCCGAGCCTGGCTCACTGTTGCTAGGCAGGGAGGCTAGATAGGGGGACAGAGCTAATCTTACCCACCAAAGGAAAAACTCCTACGGGTGTGAACCGTGCAGAGAATTAGTATCAAAAGAGAGGAGTCTTGGGCTATTACTGCTCTTATCGGAGCAGAAGGTCCATACACGACGTCCCCAAATAACACAGGATGCAAAGATAGTCGCGATGTTCCTAAAGACAGGGGAAGGTGTCGGTACAGTCTGTAGTGCAAGTGGATTAGAACAGGGTAGCCTGGTGGTCACCCTGGGAATCCATTTTGTTGGATTTAATGCCCTCACACACCCTTTCAGGTGTCATGCTTCATCATTTGGGCCTGCTCCTCGTTGGGTCGGCGATGCAATACCCAAGGGGCAACACCTCATAGAGGGGCTCTTTGGCGGAGATCTTTTTCCAACTGCCGTGTAGATGAAGTGCGGGTATGGGGCCAGGATTCAGGGTTGACGTAGCTAAGTGAGATAAAATAAAGCTAGTGGTACCAGAGACACTTTATTCAGGAGGGCCACTGCTTTAATTAAAAACGATTTCCTAGAGGAGAGTAGTGGAAAGTGATGTTTCCCACTCTCTTCTGGAATGTGTTAGAGTCCGGTCGACATGTTTCTCGCTACTCTAAAATTTATTGAGCGATTCTTCAGGACCAGGGGGACTAATTTAGCAAGTATCTAAGAGTATATGTAACTGTCTACACTATTGTCACAAGGTATGGTGTATGTAAGCTCATATGGCTACCATCCTAGTGGGTGAAAAAAAGGGGGACTATATTACCCTTCTTCAGGTTGCGATTGTTAATACCTATTGGAGGCAAAAAGAAGGGATAAAGAAACATATCGCGAACAAGTTATAACACATTGCATTACAGAATGTGATACTTGTGTGTAACGCATGCTGTGATTCATGCGTGGCGCAGCATAGTTACACAAGTGTGTCAAGCACTCTCAACAGTGGGAATTCAGTGGGAGTGACGTGTGAAGAATAAAAATAAAAACAAAATCTTGTGTTAAAAAGAAAATACCAATTTGGTATTTGTTGCACGCAGTTATTCATGACTCACCTAAGGTTAAAAACAATCAGACAACAACAGTGTCCTGCAGGTAAAGCTTCAGGAGATCTTCCACCACAATGCTATATATAGGGGGAAAGATCTCAGTAGTATTTACAAAGACAATAGTAGCCTAGTGATGTTAACAATCTAAGGTCAATGAAATGGAAGGCGCCAACCACCTCGGGGAATGGCGTCGTTAGTGGCAGCCAAAGGGCCGACCCGGAGTAGGATCGCTTCCGGGTTATGTGACCCGGAAGTGAGCGCGGCGCCAGGACCAATGGGAACAAGGGTCGAGGTACGCCCCGGAAGTGATAGTAGGGCGTGAGGCTTAAAAGCCCGCGACCAGCCTAGAGGCCCCCTCTTTGTCCGCTGATCGCCCAGGAGTCGGACGTCTCCAAGAGAAGACATCGTGGGAACATCGCGTAGGAGTATACAGCGAGAGTTAATCCGACTCGTGGTGTAGGTTGGCGGGCCTTGCAGTGTGTGCTGGATTTCTTTACAGCTTTCGTGTTTATTTCTCTTGATTTAAATATTAATTGCAGGGGGGGATTGCCGTGGTAAATCCTCATGTCCAGGGGGAGGGCGAGCGCGGGCGCTCGATCATCCGATTCCCTGGGGTCCGGGCCCATCCGCGGCGCGGTGGGCCTAAAAGTCGTTTGGGGTTTCTCGATAAGTTTTTAACGTTGTTTTCCTTAAGTGCAGGATGCCGTCGAAGAAGGTGCCGAAGGGTAAACAACCCGCAGCCAAGAATGAGGAATACCTTGCCTTTACGGAACTGCTGGAATTCACAAGGGAAAAAGGCATGGATTGGGTACTAAAGAATATGAGAGACGGGGCTAGAGCAGATGCGAACTCTCAGGAGGAGAGGGGGAGAGGCAAAAGAGCGAAGCATACCCCAGAAAAGCTTAGAAGCTCGGCAAGAGGCAAGCGGTCTAGGCCGACGGATTCACGACCAGTATCACCAGGTGAGGAGGAGGTGCCAGAGACACTTGATTCGAACTCAGGCGCAGATAATGACACAGATGACACCGATGGGCAGTATGATGCATCTAGGCCCACGCAGATAGGAGGGTTCCCCGTCACTTCTGTGGGGGGATCCGGTCCGCACGGTATGTTACCGCCAGTAGTGGCACAGCCGGGTAGCGGAGTGTCGCAAGTTTGGGTTCAGCCCGGGGGGGTCGCCCAGTTACCAGGGATGCAATTATATGGGTCGCATGGTCAAGCGATAGGTAGCAGCCCTGTAAGCTCAATGTTTCCTGCCTACACGGCTCACGGGTCCCCCTTAGCGATGACTGCTTACTCCAACCTGGGGGGTCCAAGTCAGGGCTCAATGGCGAGCGCCGTAGTTGATGTGGCGGGTCCCTCTAATGGCCAGATGCATGGGGGGTTGGGGGGCAACCAGCTGGTTCCCCGTTACTAGCATTCAGCCCGTTAATGTTCGGGTCGTCCTCAATGACCTTATCGCCATCCGCGGGGATCACATGGCATGTGCCAGCAGATATGAAGGACAGGATACTCAGAGGCGAATACGTAGAAGTGTTCGACCTTATCAATGCAGGGGTGGCGGCCGGAAAACCCAAGGGCGGGAAAGAGGGAGATTACAATCAGAAGAAATCGTGGGTAGAATGGTCCATGAAGAATTGGATCACGGGATTTGCAATATATGCCGCTGTTATGCTTGAGAAGTATCCGGTTTTAGGCCCACAAATGATGAGCTACATATCCCTGATACATGGAGCGGCAACAGAGTTTCCAGGCCAGGGGTGGCTGAAATACGATAAAATGTTCAGACAGATGAAGGCAGTTCACCCGGGTATAGCATGGGACCAGCGGGAGATTAATTTATGGCATACAGTCTTCTATTCCACCCCTTCAACGCCTACCCCGGGCCCCTCAACTCAGAGCCAGTCCTTTCGGACTGACAAAGGGGTCGGTGAGAAAAAGCAGGCCTGCTGGCAGTTTAATAGAAATGAGTGTACCAGGGGGGTCTCGTGTAAATTCAAACACTGCTGTTCCTACTGCGGGGGTACCTCTCATCCCGAGGTTAGGTGTTTTAAGAAAACTGGTAACCCCAAGGAGCAGCCCAGCCACAGTGCCCCAAAAGGAAAGCCAACTAAGACTCCCGACAAAGCTTCCAACTCCAATTGAACGGCATGTCCTGACACACCTCATCAGTAAGTACGATAATCTTGAGGAGGCTCAATTCCTACTGCATGGTTTTACAATTGGATTCCGTATCCCGTCTTCAGCCCCCCTTCCAAATGTCCCACCTCGTAATCAAAGCTCAGTGTTGCGAAATATGGAGGCAGCTCGAGAGAAGATCATGAAGGAGGTAGCATTGGGGCGGGTCGGGGGCCCTTTTACAGAACCACCTACCCATAATCTGGTTTGCTCCCCATTGGGTCTAGTTCCGAAAAAAGAGGAAGGTAAGTTCCGTCTGATCCATAATCTTTCAAGTCCTCCAGGGCTTTCGGTCAACGACAAGTTAGACCCAGATCTGTGCTCGGTGAAGTATACCAAATTTGACACGGCTATTGAGAAATTGCAGGCATTTGGGGAAGGAGCCTTAATGGCTAAAGCTGATATTGAATCAGCCTTTAGGTTACTGCCCGTCCACCCGGACGATACCAGGTTCTTGGGCTTCACATTTGACGGTAGCTATTTTTTGGATTTGTGCATGCCCATGGGGTGTTCTATTGCCTGTGCAGTTTTCGAGACTTTCGCAAGGTTCCTGGAATGGGCGGTCGAGCAGTTTCTGGCCTCGGACAGCTCGCATTCAGTAGTCCACTACCTGGACGATTTTCTGTTCATGGGTCCCGAGGGTTCTCAGTCGTGCAGGAAGGCCCTGCTGGGCTTCCAGCGCTTGGCTGAGGCGCTCGGAGTACCTTTGGCGGCGGAAAAAACCGAAGGCCCGACCACGTGTCTGACCTTCCTGGGCATAGAGATTGATACAACGGCAGGAGTGTGCAGGCTGCCAAAAGTCAAGGTCGATGCCTTTAGGGCCGCTATCGATAGCTGCCTGGGGGCAAGGAAGGTAACCTTACATCAGCTACAAGTCCTCTTGGGTCAACTGAACTTTGCTCTGCGGGTCATCCCTATGGGCAGGGCCTTCTCCAGAAGTATAGCGAGGGCAATGTCTGGGCTGCGGGCCAAACACCACAGGGTGAGGCTTTCAGCCGAAGTTAGAGAGGATCTTCTGATTTGGAGAAGCTTTTTGAGGGATTTCAATGGCACGGTGTTGTAGCGAGCAGCCTGTTCTTCTAATACGGATCTTGAGCTTTTCACCGATGCTGCAGGTAGTATTGGCTTCGGAGCTATATTCGGTCAAAAATGGTGTATGCAGTGCTGGCCAGTTGACTGGATCGAGCGAGGCCTGACTACTAACATTTCCTTTCTAGAACTTTTCCCCATAGTGGTAGCCTTGCACTTGTGGGGAGATCTGCTGGCAAACAGGAGTATCGTATTCTGGTCGGACAATATGTCTGTAGTCATGGTGATTAATAGCCAGAGGGCTACCTGTACTTGGGTACTCAGGTTATTGAAAGAATTGGTTTTGCAGTGCCTGAGCCATAATGTCCAATTCACTGCTAAGCATGTTCCAGGTGTAGAAAACAAAGCGGCTGATGCATTGTCTCGTTTTAAGTTAACAGAATTCCGGGAGCATTGGCCCCAGGCGGAGACGTCAATGTCAGCCTTCCCAGCGGAGCTATGGAAGTTTGGTGCCCCACAGCCGCCGAGTTGATATCTGCATCCTTGGCTCCAAGGACTAAGAGTATGTATCAGAGATCATGGGATTCGTATATGGCATACCTGAGGGGTGTGGGTGTAGCGGACATCTTTGCCCCCCAGAGTGTATTAGGCTTCATCGTACAGCAGAAGGAGCAAGAGAAGTCGGTAGCATTCATGAAAAGACAGTTGTCGGCGTTAGCATTTTATGCGGGTCTACGGGGGGTGTCTGATCCGACAAAAGATCAGAGAGTTAGAAGAGCAATGAGAGGTTGGGAGCGCCTGGCACCCGGGGAGAAAGATTCTAGGAGGCCGATAGACGTAGAAAAATTGATTAAAATCTTAGAAGCTCTACCGTTCGTTTGTTTCTCACAGTATGAGACGCAACTGTTCCGGGTGGCCTATACCCTAGCCTTTTGCGGGGCGCTGCGAATTTCAGAATTACTTCCGGCGTCCAAATCGGATAGGGAAGGGGGTTTGAGGTGCTCGGATATAATCGAGTCGAAAGGTGTCCTGCGGCTTAGGGTGAGGAGATCGAAGACGGATCCGCTGGGTAAAGGTACCTGGTTACAATTGGGTAGAGTAGAGGGTGAGGCCTTCTGTCCAGTCAACTTGCTGAGGCTATTCCTCCAAGCCAGGCCCCAGGGAGCGGACGATAGACTCTTGATTCATGAGAGTGGGTTACCCCTTACCAGGTTCCAGTTCACTCGAGTAGTTAAAATGACCCTGGCACGGATCGGAGTTGATCCAGCCGATTTTACATCACATTCGTTTAGAATTGGAGCAGCGACAACGGCTGCTGGCTTAGGCCTACCCGAACAGGTAATCAAGAGGTTGGGTCGCTGGAAATCAGCTTGCTACGAACGTTATATTCGCCCGCAATTAGTCTAACATGTCTTTAGCCTTCGTCCTCGTTGTTAGAATTGGCTGTCTGTATCTCTTCACATTTACTCTTCATATTTACTCTAGGTACCTCCCCTAAGAGAACCCAAATCTGTTGGTGTGGCCACTCCTTCATTCGCAGGGCCGGGGCGCACTTCGAAAAGACACTCAGGGACAGGGTGACCATGATGCGAGGTTGTGACCATCATTGGGTGGGGATAGGCGGGCAGCGCCTGGCGGACGTCCCGAGGGATGTGAAAACGGCCTTGGCCAGAGGCATGCCTTTGCCAGACGTATTCGTGTTGCACTGCGGAGGCAACGATATGATTCCGGGCGGAAGGAGAGAAGTGAAGGAGTCCCTGTTCTCTACTCTAGCAGCAATCAAAAACATTTTCCCAGAAGCTATAGTACTATGGTCGGAAGTCATCCCTAGACTCGTGTGGACTCGGGGCGCACCCATGAAAGCAATAAACAGATCCGTTAAAAGGCTGAACCAGTCGGTGGCGGAAATCCTGCAGAAATCTAGTATTAAAGCGATTCGTCACAAACTAATACAGGCAGACAGGCCGGAGCTATACGCGGAGGACGGAGTTCACCTGTCGGAGGCGGGTATGGAGATATTCATAGAAACAGTCCTAGGGGCCGTCTCCGAAGCTCTTGAGCGCAGGGGGGGGGAGGTCGAGTCCGCCAGTAAGCTCCTCGTCCTGTGGCGGGGTTCCGGACAAGAATACCACGGGAACTTCTTGTCTAGAGACAGTTAACTCTGAACAGGTTTGCTAAACCCTTATGGACTCTGGGCTGGCGGGAGAGTTGGGGCCGACCTGCTGGTGGCCTTGGCTTTTCAGCCCTACCCCGGAGGCCTATGGTTGCCCAAGTGGGCGCTTTCCTCACCTGCGGCTCTGTTGACCAGAAGGGGGTTAACGTTAAGGGAGCAGGTGATCTGGATTGTGGTCTGCTGGCGCAACCCTGAACTCAAATTAAAGGCCCATTGGGAATGGGCGGTGAATGTATATACTGTATATAAGTGCAAGTTTACTCTTAAATACTGTGTTGGAATATGTGCGAATCAATAAAGAGATTGGTAGGTCAATGAGGTAATTGACCTGTGAACTTAATTTTAATAAACAAGCACACTGCAGAAAATCAAGTACGACTCCAGAGTTTTGATGTGGGATGGGGTCCTTGTAAAGCATGCAGTGTGGTGGGGGGAGAATGCACTTTGTCTGCCATCTATGGAAGGCGCCAACCCCCTCGGGGAATGGCGTCGTTAGTGGCAGCCAAAGGGCCGACCCGGAGTAGGATCGCTTCCAGGTTATGTGACCCGGAAGTGAGCGCGGCGCCAGGACCAATGGGAACAAGGGTCGAGGTACGCCCCGGAAGTGATAGTAGGGCGCGAGGCATAAAAGCCCGCGACCAGCCTAGAGGCCCCCTCTTTGTCCGCTGATCGCCCAGGAGTCGGACGTCTCCAAGAGAAGACACCCACCCACCCATCCCTATTAATAAGGATTCAGTTAGGGCAGTAGCGGGGTTCCGGACAAGAATACCACGGGAACTTCTTGTCTAGAGACAGTTAACTCTGAACAGGTTTGCTAAATCATTATGGACTCTGGGCTGGCGGGAGAGTTGGGGCCGGCCTGCTGGTGGCCTTGGCTTTTCAGCCCTACCCCGGAGGCCTATGGTTGCCCAAGTGGGCGCTTTCCTCACCTGCGGCTCTGTTGACCAGAAGGGGGTTAACGTTAAGGGAGCAGGTGATCTGGATTGTGGCCTGCTGGCGCAACCCTGAACTCAAATTAAAGGCCCATTGGGAATGGGCGGTGAATGTATATACTGTATATAAGTGCAAGTTTACTCTTAAATACTGTGTTGGAATATGTGCGAATCAATAAAGAGATTGGTAGGTCAATGAGGTAATTGACCTGTGAACTTAATTTTAATAAACAAGCACACTGCAGAAAATCAAGTACGACTCCAGAGTTTTGATGTGGGATGGGGTCCTTGTAAAGCATGCAGTGTGGTGGGGGGAGAATGCACTTTGTCTGCCATCTATACATAAATACATACAGGCTTATTTTGCAGTAGTACTCAAAGATTGTGTGTTGCTGCCAGGCATGTTCAACATAAGAAAATGTGTTCAGGACTAAGAGTGTTTTGAGGGGTGATGTTGTAGGTCAGAAATGGGGTAGGTGGTAGGTAACTCCATTAGGTAGAATGATTATGCAGGTTATGGAACAGATGGAGTATTTCTTGTCATAGTTAAAATACGCTCTGTCTGTTGTGGTTTCCAACCCAGGGGCATTGTCTCTGTGTGTGTCTAAAAGAAACTGCCCCAAAAAATAATGTCTGGGGTATGTCCCTTGGTGGACATTTGAGCATTCTGTGTTTACAGAAGGGTTTCATCCGGGTCCCGCTCAAGCGAGGGAGTATGTTCATGATCGGGTTCAGTAACCAAATTGCAAACCCGGAATCCGTTGTATTTAATAGTTAAAATTCGGGTGCATAATCCCGCTCGGATTCTTCTATAAATAGACAAAGAAGCGCCCGCCCGTTTAAATTAACAATGCGGAAATCGGCGGAACCTGTTGTCTACTTGGTTACTGCGGTAAACTTTCCGCTCGAGTTCCTCTTTAAACAAACGTCCGCCCGTGTAAAATATACACGCGGACGCGCTGTTGTTGTAACGCTGTTGTATTAACGATCGGGTACGACCGCGTGTGTGTACATGCTGCTAATCTCTCTTTCAGGGTTTTTGCTCTATGACATTGGTATTGAGTTTCTTCTTGAGTGTGTGTCTCATTTATTGACTGTGTGTGTGTTCAACACATGCATTAACACTGCTCTGATAAACCGAAACTGCTCGCCCACACTACCCCAAAAGAAAGCATTTGGGATTATTAATTTAAGCCCTGTAAGCCAATAAGGGGCGTCTACATAGTATACTCCATTTTGGTAAACTACATAAACATTCTAGCTTCCTACACACTGAGTAGCCCGAGATGAACCAAAGGTCTGATGGCTGACCTCCTGTGTGAACTACAATAACACATCAAGCTTCAGAGGCATCCTAGCAACTGTCCAGCTGACTCTGCTTGAGCCCTGCTGCTGGCCTCTCCTGGAGTGTGTCCTGAACCACGAGAGGTGCCTTCTAGGTCCTGGTCGCTTGGTTGGAATCAATCAGAGACATCTCCCCCTGACCTAAGTGAAGCCTTCATCAGAACTGATGCAGGACCTGCATCACGGCACCTCACAGCTTGCGATCAGCACAAAGGTACAACTCTCAGCGGGCTAAACTCAGTCCTGTACTTGGCCCATTTTCCATATTGGTCAGCCTGAACGTCTGAGTTTCTACCAGTCCAGTGCGACCTGATAACCACAGTTAGCAATTTGCGCTTCTAGGCACTATTTTTGCTTAAAGCTGTTGTACTGCAAATGCGTGTACATGGTCAGAAAGGCTCTGGATTCCTATTATGCATTTTATGATTTTAGAGAAGACCTCAGTGGTCATTAAAAAAAAAGTAAATTCTGATGTTGGTCTCCTGGGGCGTAAAAAGAAAGTGCACTCTCTGTCCCCAGATACACGAGCCACCATGGATCAATTAGAGTGTGGCCTGCCATTAGTTCTCACAGAATAGCCCTGTCATATCATGTCATTACTGTGGTGATCTGTGTGGCCAAAACAGTCTAGAATTGAGTCAGTTGAGAGGTTCCAATCTCCTTCGATGACTGTTTTCTTATGACCAGTTTCTGTCAGTATTCTGTTGAGTTTAGCAAGGAAGTCCGCCTTTTACATATTGAGGGCATACATAGATCCAAATACATAAGTGTGCCATGGCATTTTAATTTAACAAAAACATATTGGCCCTTGTGATCATAAGGGATCTTTTATAGAAAAAACATTATGTGCATTCAGAGATTAAAATGTGTTGTGTCGGTTAAAACTATTTCCAAAGGGCCAAAATATTTTTATTCAGTAGAGGAGTAGGATTAAAAAGAGGACTAGGGTTTTCTAGCAAATAAAACCCTCTTGGTGGCCGTGGTCAACATGTTTCTGCCCAACAGCGGAGCCCACAAAGGGATCCAGGACATTTATCCGGGCCTTCAATGGTGTAAGTCACTCTGTTAAATGTGCTGTTATGAAAAAATTCCTAGAGGTAATAAAAAACACATAATTATTCTTTATACTGGCCCGTCAAAGATTGAAAAACATTTTGGCCATTTGTTGGTAGTTTTAACCAACACAACATATCTTAATTTCTGAATGCACTCTGTCCCTCACTGACTCTGTTTCCATTAAAAAAAAAACTGCTCCTCCCACTTTGGAAGTTGTAGCCCAAACCACGAACCTCGCAGTCTGGGTTTGAGGAGGGGACCCAATGATGAAGCATGTCACCCTTAGGTGAGTGAGGTTTCTCGTCCTTTAAAAAACACCCCTCCCAGAGAAACAACTTTACAACCTCACACACCAACTTACTAGTTCTGAAGGGGCATATATGCTCTTTGAAATTCTACTACCATACCAAAATCAATTCCCAAAAGTTTAGCTTGGAAGTGTACAATAATGCTGGGCATGCCCTCTCCTTCTTCAGTTTCTGGAAGGCCATAGAGACGCACTTTGGACCTCCCACTCCGACCTTCTAGTTCAAATGCTTTTTCCATAGAATCCTTTTTCTCCAAATCTCTTTTCAGATGTGTCTGGCTTTTGCTTGAACACAGGCAATTCCTCATCCTAGGTTTTCAACTTTGGATGGTTTATCTCAAGGCCATTTCCATAGAGGTTATCAAAGATTTAAGTTACTGTTTGTGGGTGTCAATGGCTATGGGTGCCATATCTTGATCTGGGGCCTGATGATGTGCCTTTTTACCCCCACCACCACACTTCTCAGGGTCAGAACCTCAGAGACAAAGAGCTGTATCAATGCTTTAGTTCTAGACATTTATGACCACATTAAAAGATGCAATATTATTCCCACATCTAGAGTTTACATGGCCTCGGTGTTCATGAGGTTCAGATTGTACTGTATGATTGATCTTCGATATGCGAATTATTACAAAAGGGTACTGCTTTGCAAAGGGGCCCCTGAATGTCGATAATCTCATTTGAGTATTATATATTCAAGAGGGAGAGAGATCTGTATAAATAACACTGTTGGAGTTTTAATATAGAATTCTCCAAAACTGAAAACTGCTTGAGACAATGAGAGCAGCACTCGTGCCCACCAGGTCCCAAGGAGTAACTAAGCCACCACTGGAGAGCTGCTGAGTAGGCTGGTTTACTATCTTAATGTCTCTGGGTGCCACACTGAGCCTCAGGTTCTGTGTATTCAGAGTGAAAGAAGTTTCATATATAAGCAAATATGGTAGTGACCTGTAGGTAATGCATTGTCTCTGGGATGAGGCTATCCCTATCCAGACTGGCTGCCTGTTGACAAAACAGAAGATAATTTAACAGATATTTGATTGTTGTATTTGGTGATCCCTATTGAGGCTCCAAAGGGTGCTCTAAATACTTTCTGAGGGTGGAGACATCATTCATTCCTGCCAATGCAGAGCAAACGGCTTCTGATGACTATACCGCAACCCCACACAGCCACTCCAAGAGGTGGCTTGCCATGATGAAGTCACCAGCATCTTTCCTGTGCAGCTTGTCAAAGATGTGAATCGGCGGTGCGGGTCCCGAATACCGAACCTGACCCTTATGTGATCAGCAGAATGTGGTGGTCTGAGCGTGACAGTAGGCCCTGTTCGGAGATAGCTGTTCTTGCAATGTCTAAGCCCCACCATGGCACCCAGATTATATCCTCCTTTTCAATCTTGCACTCATCTGTGTATTTTCTTGCTAAATCAAGCCACTAAAGGCATGTAGTTTGAAACAGCAGG